>NC_067400.1:256553211-256695711 GCF_016432865.1 Antechinus flavipes
TCAGATTCTTCTGGCTTCTGGCTTCAAGAAGTGGAAGATGCCAATCCCACTTTGGGTTGCTGAAGGAAAAGACTCTGGGGGAAAAATGTGACACAAGAACCGCAGGCAGTTGCCATTATGTCTCTAGCTTCATATCTATCTATCTATCTATATCTGTGTATCTATGTACCTGTGTTTTTTTATATCCATCCATCCATCCATCCATGGATGTATCCATCTATCTTTTATGTATTTATATTTCTATCTACATCTATGTTTATGTCTATTTCTCTCTCCTTATTTTTTGTTAATTTGTTTTTACAGATAATGGTAATAATTATACACCAAAGTCCTAATCATTGGTACTTAGAAGTGACCCTGAATTCTCAGACATGACAGTAGAACACAGGCTCAGGCAGTTGTTTTTTTTTCCCCCAAATTTTCATAGCATTTGAAGACCAAAGGAGCCTTTGAGATCATCTGGTCCCCAAATCATATATTTAGAGTGGCAAGAATTTTTGGAGCCCAAATCCTTACTTTTAAAGAGGAGGGAACTTTTAAAAAGAGATTAAAAGAATCTAAATAACCAACCCCAAGGGGACACAGGCAATGAGTGATAGAACCATGATTTAGCCCTTTTTCTCACTGTATTATATTGCTTCTTCCTCATTTTAGACAAGGGAATTGAGATTCCATGAGATGGTTCAGTAACAAGATGCTGGAAAAGCTTTAATTGTGGGCTCTGTGAAGCATAAAATATTTTATTAAATGTTGTTGAGTCATTTCTACCACGTCTGACTCTTTGTGACCACATTTGGTGAATATTTGATTAAGATACCAAAGTGGTTTGTCATTTCCTTCTCCAGTTCATTTTATACATGAGGAAACTGAGGCAAGCAGGGTTAAGTGACTTGCCCAGGATTGCACAGTTAGTGTCTAAGGTCAGATTCAAACTCAGGAAAATGAGTTATCCTCACTGTAGACCAGGTACTCTGTACACTGTGCCTCCAGCTGTCCATGTCATCCAAAAACTAGGATAAAATTACATAAGTGCCTTGAGGCTCATCACAAAGTGATCAGGTTTTTCTAGTCACAGAAAACCATAGAAATGATTTATGAAGACAGAGAAGGATGGCAATCTACATTGTGAAGGGATGTCCCACACTGATGAAATCACGGATCCTTAAAGTATTTAGAGAAAGTAATGATGAGTGGAGTGGATAGTCTTGGACATGGAAAAGGGAAGAACTGAGTCTCAATACCTTCTGAGACAATAATGGTATGAAGAAGAGCAAGTCACTTAACTGCTTTTGGCTTCATTTTCCTCAGCTATAAAATCATAACATCTACTCCCAGAGTTGTTGTCAAGATAATAAGAGATAATATTTGTAAAGTAATTTGTAACCATAAAATGCTATATGAAAGATAGTTATGATTGTAATTTATTACTATTATGGATGACATTTATATGGTGCTTCATGATTTACAAAGGTCTTTACATAGTTTTTTCTCATTTGATTTTCACACTAGAGGTTTGAAATAAGTAGTACAAAATAATATTATTATTTTGCAGATGGAGACTCTAGAACTTAGAGAGGGAAAGCAATTTTACTAAGGTCATGGAACTAAGTCAGTGGCAGGTCTCCTGAGGCCAAAACCAATGTTCTCTTCCCTACCTTGAAGAACGAAAATACCGAGAGCTTGAGTGAATTGCCCCAAACTGAAAGTCAACTCCTATCTCCTGGCACATCATCTAGTGCTCGTTCCATTCATCTGTGTTTTCTGTAATATGTCTAGAGCTATGTTAATGAATGCAGGTATATGAACAATTATAATTGAAATATTTGGCATTTCCTGGAACATATGATCTGGTAGAAAATAGATTGGTTTCTAATTCCAAACTATTTATTCTGTGTCTAGCTATTATTAAATTGTTGGATGTGTTTTCTTTTTTTTTTTTAAAGTCACATAGATAAAATCATTTTGGTATAGGTAACACTTTTTTTTAGATATGATTTCTATACTCTTTTCCCATTCTCCATCTTTCTACCATTGCCATCTCTTTACCCAAACCATGCTTCCATGTTGTTTTTAATCACTTCACCCTGACATTCTAGCTGTCAGTTGCCAAGAAATCATTATTTATGACAAAATCACTGGGATAAGAATTTGCTTTGTTTGATGTCTGCTTCTGAATAGTATGGAGAATTTCAAGGTCTCTCTATTGAACAGGTCTCTTCACTGACAGATGGTTGCTATAGATGTCTTCAGGCAATGAGTCTTTTATTTAGGGTGAAGGGAGTTGGCAATCGTGACTTTCTTTCCAGAAAATCCTCCTTTAATTGGTAGCAGTATGCGAAGTGTCTTCTCACCAGATTAGGCTTGATCCATCTGTGACATAGCTCTGTTCTGCTCCTCACTCCACTCAGCCTAAGGAATGGAGTTATCATATTCATTGGTCACATTTGCTAAATACTCTTTGGGTGTTGAGCTGAACATTAAAAAAACAAAACCAAACCTCACAGAAACAGATGGGGGTCAACTAACCAGTAAATGTGTTATTTAGAGTAACAAATGAATTAAGGTTCCTTGGAAATCTACTACTGGAATCAAGTCTTCAGAGATAATACAGTGGGAGCAGCACTCGTGGTTTAGTTTAATGTAAGTACCTCCAACTGAATTTTCTTGGGAAGGTGAAGTAGGGAAGGCTTAGTAGATACACATTTTAAAGGAAATGACCTGTATTTCCTGTTTTTTAAAAAAAAATCCTTAGACAAGACAATTCCAAAAAATGTGGGATGGAAAATGTCAATTACATTCAGAAGAATTATGAAAACTGAATGCAGATCAAAACATAATATTTTCATCTTTTCCTTTTTTGCTTTTTCTTTCTTGTTTGTTTTGGACAATTGTAAGAACTCTTAGAAAGGGCCTTTGAAGGGACAGCTAGTTGGGTGTAGTGGATAGCCCTGAAGTCAGCCCTGAAGCACCAGCCCTGAAGTCAGGAGGATCTGAGTTCAAATCTGATCTCATGTATTTAACATTTCCTGATTGTGTGACCCTGGGCAAGTCACTTAATGCCAATTGCCTCAGCAAAAAAGATAAGAAAAGAAAAGAAAGGGTCTTTGACAAAAAGTATCTTTTCTAAAATTGAGAGATGTGGGAGATATTTGGTGTTTGAGGAGTCATTTTCTTCAAAGACTGACAAGCTCTCCCTTCCCCAAGAATACTCCAACAGCAAAATGATTTAACTCTTATGGAAAGTTCTTGATGCAGGTATCCTCATAATCTACTTATAAATACTTCTATTATGTCATTATTGACATTCCTCCTCCTTCCTCCACTCCAGTTTATAGTCTGCATAACTCATAGGAGTATTTGCTTGGTGAGTTTTGACTCCTTTTCTCCCAATGAAGCCTAAAACATATATTAGGGCCATTAATTGGAAACCTCAAATTGTAATAGCAATTGGATAATAAATAGAAACAAGAACTAATTATTAGGTGGAGTGGAAGAGAAATTGGGATTGCTTTCAGGAAATTGCAAATTCTTTGATGACTACAAATTTCTCCCCAACACAAAGTCCCACATTTTAAATACCTAAATACTGTTGACGTGGTAGTGTATACAACTATCATGAACACCATGGAAAGGAATTAAAAATACATACTGTCAAGAGGGCAATGGAAAGGGATGGTGTTAGTGTGAGAAGGGTTCAAGGAATAATAAAGAAGGACCAAAAAAAAATCATCAAAGATTTGTATGATTAAAAAACAAGATGGATTGATTGCATCCACTGGTTGATTGCTCCACTGGTACTCTTTGGATGACAAGAGAAAATAAAGAAAGCAGTTGCCTTTTGTTGAACTTGTATAAAGATGTGGACAAGAGATTTTTGAGAATGAGTGGATATGAATGATATGCAGTCACTAGAGACAATATTTGAGTTGATGATATCAATCGTTTAATCAATAGACACTTATTAAACACTGTGTTATGCCAGGTATTGTGTTAGATACCAGGAATGCAAATTCAATGAATGAAATAAACCCTACTCTCAGGAAGCTTACATTTTAAATGGAGGCAACAACAAAAATATATATACAACAGATATAGACTGTATGGGATAAACTGTGGGAAGATACTCTCATGGGAATATAGCCTTAAACTACACCTTAATTGTGACTTGAAACTTTATAACAAGTAGAGCTATAGGTAAAAAAAAGCTGCAGGTGTTCATACTTTCCTGTTTCCCACCATCTCTTAAATGTACCTCTTTCAAAAGCAATTTATTCTTTTATTTCTGGGATAGATTTCTGAGATTAGAATGTAAGCCAGATTCCCCCCAAACAATGGGAGAAAAGGCCTGGTTGGGGGTGGTGGTGGAGGAGAAAGGGCTTCTGCATTCAGCCTACTTAATCTTGTGTTGTGCAGCTTTTATTTTGCACTCCTTTACTGACAAACACCTTGTCAGATGGGAGATACTCTAAAGATTATCATAAATTCCTTTTTGTTCTTTCTTACTCCAAGAATCTCGGATTGTTTTTGTCATTGATACTTTACCACACAGTTTGGGGCTTGTTCTGGGATATTTTCTGTTCATGAAGATTCTTTCCTATACCAAATCCTTGGGCAGGAACCCTCCAGAGAGTTCTTTGGTGGTCCTTGGACTTGGCTCAGTACTCCTGTTCCAATCAGGTAAACTCTGAAAGAGACACACTTGGAAAAAACAAAAATTGAAGTAGGCTACCAAAAATAAGAGTATTAATTTGGCCTGAGAGATGTCAGCTGAGAAAAGTTTGAAATCAGTCAGGTAAGTTTTGCAGTACAGCCCAGAAGAGCAAGAATTGATGAAGGGGTGAGAGAATATTCATAAAAGGACTTTGCTCTGCCAATCAACTGGTGAGCTATCTGGGTGACCGAGATTGGGATTGGGAGAATTTAGGCAGTTAGAGTCTGTAAAAGGCTCCAATTTCCCTTGGATACTGGGAAAATCCTAGGCAGTTCAAGTCAAATGTTGAATTAACATTTTTTAGAATGAAGAAATTATCGTTAATCCTGATAGGGTTCTTTAATGTGAAATTAGGACAGTTTATAATGTCTTTATTAAGATCAGGCAAATTGTTCATTCAAAGAGGATAAGATACTGTGAACCTTAAGAAAGGAAAGTTGCTGGCTTTAAACCTATCTGGTGTCCTGGGAAGATACCTCTTTGGGAAGATCTGGCTATTTGGGATTTAAAAAGTTCTTATTTTGTATAGAATTGGATTTCTGCAAATAGCTTTTAGGTAGAAAGAGGAAGGACAAATTCTGAAATAGGGAAAGTTTTTAACTGACATTTCTGTGACCTAGAACTGGCCAATTTGAGTCTGCAGAAATAGTTAAACTTATAAAACTGTTAAAACATGTTAGCATATTCTGAGGTTTTTAAGACTATATTTTAAGTTGTTTGGCCCTGTCTATCAGCTAAGTTGAGTTGATGTATTGTATTTTTAAGTAGGCTTAATTTACATGATTAAAAGTCTTCTGAAGGCTAGAACTTGAGGCTTACAAAAATAAACTGCAGAAGGAAAAACAAAACAAAACAAAACAAAACAAAATCTTTCTTCTCTGGGATTTTCCAGGTTTCTCAGGTTTATGAAATATATTATGCTTAGGGTGGTGTCCTTCACTGGCCTGAATTTTTCTGGAGTTTGTGCTGGTGCCCCAACATGTTTGACATGCACCCTCTTCTCCTAAGCATTTCTGACATGGAGGATGGGCTAGAAACTGAGCCACAGACTTGTAGTCAGACACCTGGGTTCAAATTTCTCAAACCCTCTTTTTCCAGGGTCCTAAAGTCTGACAATTTCTCAAAGTTCTGTGAATAGACTTGAAAGGGCAGCTTTCTACCACCTTAAATTTTGGAGCTGTTTGTGTTTAAATTGGAATTCCGATTCTGAAATGGTATGAAATAATTATATTAACAAGTACAACCTAAAATTGTGAATTTGTTTATTCTGTATAAGATTTTAGAAATATATGTGCATTGATATTGAAGTATTGCTACTAGAAACTTAAATCTGTGTTTTGATTTGATTTTGTTAGAATTTTTGGTTCTCTGATAACTAATCTAAAGAGATCACATATCTGTATCTCCTAATTAGATGGAATATATTTAATTAGCTGGAATACACGTGTTTCTTGCTAAATTGTATATTGGCTAATTTGTAAAATTGTATGAGCTGTGCTTTAACATTTTGTCAGTCTAGTTGGATATGTGGTATAAATTTTGTGAAATTTAGTCCAGTAATTTAGAATATTAATCTTAAAGGTTGTCTTGCTTTCTCCCTTTAACAAGGAAGTAAAAGCGAGAAAATTTGACATATGTGGTATGTGTAATTGCAGAACAAATTATATTTGAAAGGTATCTAATATATCTAAAGATAAATAAGATATTGAAGAAGTATCCCTCTGGAGGGAGGGAGCCTGGCTCCAAAATATTTAGGTTAGGTTTTAAGGAATTGACACCAGTGGGGAAACTGAGATATAGGGGATGGATGGAAGCTTTCCTCTGGGCTTTGTTGCTTTTAGAGAGGTTAGTGGAATAACATTGGAACAAATTGTACCTCATCCCTTTTTAGAGGGATGCAAGGATCCTAGGAAGCAAGGATTATTGACCCAGACAACATCTTTGGAGTTTATAGTTCCAGTAGTACTGGAAGAAGCAGAATGGAAAATATATTATCAGACTTGGCAGATGAATGAGACTGAAGTCTAGAGGTTGGAGAAACTTCAAGAATGGACTGTTAAAGACAATTTATAACCTCTAAAATTGATTTTGCAATTAGGATGTTGCTGGGAGGTGGGAATGTTTGGGCTTAGAGGAATTTTAACAATATTGATGCTATATTTGTTATTTATATTTTATAGGGACTCCTTGATTGGAGGAAGTTGAATTAACATTTTTTAGAATGAAGAAATTATTGTTAATCCTGATAGGATTCTTTAATGTGAAATTAGGACAGTTTATATTCCATATTCTATGTGACTTTTAATTGGTTGTATTGGGTCATCTTAAAACTGTTTCCATTATTTAGGGAGATTCTGAAAACAGTGGTCTATGTCTTTGTTCCTTTGAAGATGGTTAATAACATGTTTTGATATAAATTGGTTATTGAACATATCAAAGTAAAATGATTTGTGTAATGTTGAATTTAAAACCCATCTTCTTAGATTTGAAGATAAGCTGTGAACTTTCTAGGATGAATCACTTACTATTAAGTGATAGTATAGTTATTATTTATTTAGGATATGTGATCCTTTGGAGCTAAATTCACTTGAAGTTTTGATTAATGAGACTTGCTATTTGAGATAAAAATCTCTTGGGACTGATATTATTTAAAGTTTTGAAATCTGATATGAATTGTCTAATGGATCATCAAGCCAGTAAACTATCTTCTGAAAGGAATATGCCTCAAGTTACTCAAAGGAGTAACTCATCCTAAATTGCTACAGGTGGAGGTTAGTATCTGGGCAAGAGTTGGGAGGACAACTTGGCTTCCAATTAAAGTGGGATCCTTCTGACTCAGTTTCTCAGTGTGTAAGAACCCTTCTGATGATTCCTGAGTCTGGGTGTAACATGGAATGATTAAACTGAGCTAAGGATGCTTGCATGTGCTTTCAGGCTTAGACCTAAAGGACCAGTTTTTGATTATAATCATGTCCAAGCTTTTTCCTTTTACAGAGATTTCTATAATCAGGGCAAGTGTTCAGTAGATATAAGAGCTTGCAGTTTCCTATCAGAATATATGTGGTCATTAAGTAAGTGAGTATTTAGCCTAGTCATCTGTCTGTTGCTAGATGCATATATCTTGTCTGTTTCTTTCAGTATTTTGTTGTTGATAGGCATTTTTATTTGTGAAAGGTTTCCCTATTCTAATTACTGGGGACACAAATAATTGGGGTGATAGTGTTATGCCACAGTTCCTTTTTAATGTCCTGATCCATTTCCCTAATTGTCCTACTTCAGTTACTCTGCCTCAGGCTATATCCTTCCCTCTTAATCATTAAAATGTTTGATAGGATAAAGGTCTTATATCTTAGACAACTTTAGAATATCAGGAGCCTCTCCCCATCTCCGGTACTTCCCCCCATTATGTTATCCCCATCCAGGTACTTCCCCCATTATGTCATCATTCTTGTTACCCTATAAAAGAATCTTTGTATCTGACTTTTGTTGCTGGATCCTTGGAGACGATGGTCTCATTCAGCCCTGGAACCAAACCATGGATACATTTGGTCCCAGTAAATCTCTCCCTTTCAAATAATAAAAACTCTCTAATCTCTATCTTGTCTCAGTTTATCTGGCATTACATTTTGGAGGCTTCCCACTGAGATGTTAGAAAATGAAAGCAGTATTAGAAATTAGAGACCTTCAGATCTCTGCCTTGGGCCTGGGGTGGTTGAGGATCTAGGTTCTAGGCCTGGAGAGGCTGGCCCTCTGGATTTCTCCAGAGTCTCTGGGAAAGAGAGCAGTTTTCAGTCACAACCATGCCTGATGCCTGATGGTGGACACTCCATTTCAGCCACTGGAGAGTTAGTCTTGATGTTTTATGACGTAATCCGATCTGTTTACTTGTTCTGTCTGTTTGAAATCTCAGAATAATAAAATTCTGATGGGCATTAAATTCTGAGAAGGGTATCATTCCAGGATGCTGGATGATCCCTCTGGTTATTATCTTCTAAGACACATTTGGTCTGATCTGACTGAGCACCTTTTGGGCACTCTCTGGTTATATGTGTTAAATGTTTTGTTTAATGTTGTAACTGTGCAGTCTATGTCTGTGTAATTTGTATTCTGTATTCTGTGTGATTTGTCTGTCTGTTCTGTTGGTTAAAGAGCTCTGCTAAAAGTTTTGGAGAACTAGTTTAAACCTAAGTGAAAAAAAAGCAGCCTGGTAGTTAGAGAGGAGGAAAAAAAGCAATAAAATTCAAGCATGGCTGAAGCTAGGCTAGGCTGATAAGGCCTGTGGAAGACAAAGGAGTTTATGCTAACTGCTTTGAAACTTGGAGAAAAGTTTTAGTGAATGAAGTTTAAACCTAAGTGAAAACAAAATAAAACAAAGAAGTATCCTTTTGGTTAGTTTTAAAATGGTTTTACTGTTGCCTATGCAGGCTAGATTTGGTTATTTTTGAGTATAAGATCTTAAGAACAATGTCTTATTAAAGAGAAATTCTGTTAACTTGCCTGAAAGGGGTCATGTGCCTCTAATTAGGTAAAGTATGTTATTTTCTGAAACACTTTGGATAATTTGTTATATTATATTATAACATTATAAATTATGCTTTAAACGCAGCTCTGCTGGACATGTGAATAAAGGTGATTTATGAAGGATTGATTTGAAGGAACAATTAAAGGTTTGGATGATTTTAGGGAGTAAGAGAAAGTATTGGAAAGCTAATTGGGAGAAGAAAAGAAGAGGAGAAACAGGAGAGGGTTTTTTGTCTTCTAAGGTGAAGATTAAACCCACCCCACCCCGCCAAAAAACACACGCACATTGTTCTCTGCTACTTTAGCAATGGAGTGTTGTAGTTTTGGGAATTGTTTAAAGTATGTAGCTAAAGGAAGAGAAGAGTTAAGCACAGAGGAAAGTTTTTAATGTAAGGATTTCTGTGTGGGGAAAATTGAGTGGGAAACAGGTGGGAATCTTTTGTCCAGGGGTGCAGTTTAGTTCCTCTTCCCTTCCCCCTGTCTCTTTGGAGGTGTAGTGGGGAGAAGGGCAGTCATGTGGAATTCTCCCCCCTCTCCTCCACTAAATGTGTTCCAGCCATCTTTTATCAAGTTGTAGCCCCCTGGTTCTTGGTTAAAAGGAGCAAATTGATTTAAGTTAGTTGACTGAATATACATAATGTTTTCCTTGGTTAAGGAAAATGGTCATAAATGTGATCCATAATTTAGTAGGGCTATTTCTAGAATCTTACAGATTCTCCTGGTATTAGGATATATTCTATATAAATTTTACTTGATTGTATTGATTATATCCTGAGGTTATGCCCATTATTTAAAGGGCTTCTGAAAATAAGTTTTTTTTTTCTTTTTTTTTTCCTTTTGAAAATGTTTCTGTTATGGACAATATGCAATTTGGGATATTTGTCTATATATTGGGTATTTTAAAAATAAAATGATATGTATAATGTTCACTTATGACATTATACATCTATTTAGATAGGAAAGATAATTGTTCCAAGTGGTGAATCTACTGAGACAAATTTCTTACTGTTATAAATATAAGGTTATGGCAAATACATGTTTGGGATTTATCTGAAACTTTGGTTAATGGGATTTATTATTGGAGGTAAAATTTCTTGGGTTTATAGTTAATGCTATTTGGGAATTTTAAAGCTCCACCCTCTTACAGTTAATGGGACAATTAACTGGAATAAAACTGGGTTAAATATGTATTGAAGGTTGAATTTTAACTGCTTATGTTATGTTACAGTTAGGTCCCTGCATTTTTTTCCTTCTGTGACTGATTTCTATAATCAGAGCAATGATCAATAGAAACTGTTAATACAATTCAATTATGTCATACCTTGCTGTTTCCAATCTGGTTATCTGTAATCATTATATCCTAAATACTTGAGCAAATAAGTATTTAGCCTGGACAGGCAAACAGCTATCAGCTATATTCCCAATAAATAAATAACAGCAGTTAGGTTTCATAGATCACTGTTAATTGTCCTTTAAAAATGCTCAAGTATTTAGGATTGTTTTTTTTCTCCCAGAGAATTAAAGAGGTGCAGGCAGTCACCAAAACAAATTCAGTACCAGTCTGAGTTGTTGGAGTAAATGAGTTCCCATAGTTTGTTTCTGGAATTTAATTACCTGTGACAGTGGGAAAGTAACAGCTTCATGATTCTTGGATATTTATAATGAAGCTGTCACTGACAATGCTAGTCAGGTCACACTGGGGAGGGTCTGAGGTCACTATTCATCAATGTATAAAGCTAAAGCTGCTTGTATACTTCTTTCTTCCTTCTAAACATAAGGGGGAAAAACAATATTTCTAACTTTTAAAAAATACACAAATTCCTGGCTTTGCTAAGTGACTTATCTAGGAATCCCTACAACTATAATTTACAGAACAATTTTAGATACTCACTGATAGAGCGAATTTCCTCACCAGAACATCCTTACACATATTAAATGACAGGTCTACGTCCCCTTTGCTCCCGAATAAAAAAGCAATGTGCCGATTTTTGAGCTGAACTAAGTGTAAGTTGGAATACATTGGAAGGAAACTTATTTTCCTTTTTCTGTTGACCTGTCAAAAAGGTTAATTGGCATAAGTAAAACAAGTTTGCCTTTGACCTCAGTTATTTTTCATTGAGTTATCCAATAAAATGTGTTTTCCTCTTGATTTTTACAAATGTTATCACAACTAATCTATTCTGACTTTTCATTAGGTCACTTACTCTCCTTATTTCTCCATGTTACAGGACTTAAAAGGAAGAAATGACATTAGGAAGAGGACTTTGTAACATATGTGGCAAGACAATAGACATATTCAAATCAACATTTACCAATTAAAATACCTTTCCACCCCCTACTTCTCCCATCTGGATGTCAGATTACCTGAGAAAAGATTGTTATCTGTTTTCAAACATCCCAAACCATTTTATCAAATGCTTTTCTTTAAACTTGAAATAAATTACAATAAGTTCTGAGGGCAGGGCCTTTGTTGCAATCATCTCTTCTTTGGCACCTAGAACTGTTCTTTGTATATAGTAGGCACTTAATAAATGTTAGTTGTAATTATTGAATTTCATCAAAAATATTTTTCTTTTACTTTTCCTGAATTAGCAAAAAAAAAAAAAAAATGGTGCAATTTGGCTAAGTGGACACAACTCTTGGTTTGGAAACAGATAGACCTGGGTTTGAATCCTACTTTATCATTTAATACTTGTGTGACTTTGGATAATTCAATTCAATCTAATTCAATAAGCAAACATTCTAGTAATGTTTATGTGATCCAAGGCAAGTCACTTAACCTCTCTGTTTGAGTTTCCTCAACTTTAAAAAAGGGGTTAAAATAACACCTACCTCCCAGAGTTGGTATGAAGATCAAATGAGATAATATCTATAAGATATCTGGCATTGTTCTTAGAACATAACCAGTCACTTAATAAATGTTTATTTACTTCCTCTACTGAAAGTATTATAAGTATTCCTTGTTAGAAGAGGATTTTTAAAAATACTTCCTTGACACAGAAGGGGCTATTATTATCTTCACTTTACAGTTAAAGAAAGTTAAGTGACTTGTCCAGGATCACATAGCTAATAAATATCTGAGGTGGGCAGATTGTCCCCACCAGCTTCTGGCGAACTTGGGTCTTTATGACTCCTGTTTCTTGTACTACCTAAGGAAGAAAAGAGTTGAAACTGATGCTTAGGGTAATAGGATCAAGACCTGGTTAAGGGAGAGCAAAATAATTGGCACATGTCAATGAGGGGCTGATGAGATCATTATATATGTAGTGAATACTCTCTGGACCTTTCTTGTGGAACCCTGGGTAGTTGGGGTGGTCTTTACCATCATTATCTCCAGCTTCAATTGGTCTGTGTTCCCTCCACAGTTAGGCAGTAGTAGATTGCAACCCAGTTTTATTTAACCCATTTATTATATTTTACAAAAGAAAATTTACAATAAATTGTGGTATGTGATTAGGATGGAATATTAACTGTTTTATGGGAAATTATGATGAAGATACTCTCAGAGAAACCTTGAAAGTCCTTCGTGAATTCAAACAAAGGGAAATGTACTGTGTACAAAGTAATAGAAAGTAGCATAAAAGAATAATGTAGAGTTTAAGGACTGAGGCCCTTTCATTGAACTATATGACCTCAAATGGGGACTTCTGTTACAAAGAATTTAAATTCTGGCAGATCCCAGAAGAATTTCTTTTTTTAATGATGACTTACTGATGATGAATTTAGGAGAGGAGAAGATAAGGGGCGAAAATGAAAAATCCAGGTCTGAAGTATGGAAAGGCATGAGATATTATAACAAAAGGACAAATGATTGAAAAATATAAGACAGTGGGGTCTCCAACTAATTAACCTGGTCAATCATTGGAACCATTTCTTTTTCTGCAAAATAAGGAACTTGAACTAGAAATCTCTACCTTCCTTCCTGCTCTGTAAAACATTTCATGATACTTTATTCTAACTGTGAGACCCTGAGCAAATCAGTTAACTTCTCCAAGGCTGAATTGTCTCCTTTATAAAATGAGGGTAATGATAGTACTTGTCATTGATGGAACAGGCTAATTAAGAAAGAATCAGAAATAACTGAACTCAATAACCCACTGTTTAATAAACTCCTAATAATTACCTAGAAAATAATTCCCTATTTGATATGAATTTCTGAGGAAACTGAAAAATAGTCTGACAGAAATTAGGTTTAAACCAATGTCCTTAATTCACAATAAACTCCAAATAGATGACCAAAATATTAAAGATTATACAATTTTAAAAATGGAAGAGAAGCAGATCTTATACTTTTCCAAAGACACAGGTGAAGGAGTATGAATTATTAACTAAAAAGAGAAGTGATTATAAAAGATAATAGGTTATTTTGATAGCACAAAATTAAAATGTTTGCAAAAACAAGATTTAATTATCTACTGGGACAAGAGGGGATGCAATAGACTAGGGAGAAAAATCTTCATATCAAATATCTTTTATAAGGGTTTGATATCCAAAATATATAAACAATTAATAGAAATACTTAAGTCCTCAAATCTTTAGATAGATAAATGACCAAAGGATATGAATAAACAATTTTCAAAAGAACAATTGTAAGCTACTACCCGCTATGTGAATAAAAACTCCAAATCATGAATAAGAGAAATCTTTATACCTAGCAAATTGTCAAAGATGACAAAATATCATAATAGTTAAAGTTGAGAGATTGTGGAAAGATGAGCACACCAATATATTATTGGTGGAACTATGAATTGGTAAATCATTACGGAAATTACTTTGAAATTAGGTGAATAAAGTCACTAAAATCTTAATACTATTTGACTCAGAGTTTTAGTGTATATATTCCAAGACCATCACTGACAAAAAAAAAATCCTATATATACTGAAATATTTATAACAGCATTTTTTTTTGGTATGATGTCAAAGAACTGGAAACAAGAAAGAGATCTATTGACTGGTTAATAGCTAAAGACATTGTGGGACGTGGTATATTGGAATATTAATGTTTTGTATGAAATGATGCACAAGATGGAAACAAGGAAGCATTTCAGGAAATATATCTGAAAGCAAAGTGAAATAAAAAGAACTGGGAAAGCATAATACAATAATGTAAATAAAAATAACAATAACAAATTGTCAAAACTTGATATTACAAAATTATAATAACAAAGAAGACAAATGAGAAGACTTCTCTCTGCTTTTATTTTTGGAAGTGAGCAACCATTCATATGGAACACTGCTTATAACATTAGCCTTTTTTGAGATGTTGGTCAGTTTAAGGGAGCTTTTAAAAAATCTTTCCTTTTGAAACAAATTCTTTATTATAAAAGATGGCTCTCTCTGCTGGGATGAGAATGATGTAGGAGGAAAAGTAAGTGAAAAACAAAAGATATGAGTAAAAGACCATTTTAAAAAGTGTCTACCTCACACAGATGCTATGAATACCAGATCAGATCATGTGTGAACATAGTATTTTGCAAATCTAAAAGGAGTTATATAAATATAAATTATTGCTATTATTATTTCATTCTTCTCATCCTATCTAAGGGAGATCAGATAGAAATAATTGGAATTATCATTTAAAGTTTCATGCTTTGCAGGCTATTAATCTGGTAGATAAAATAGATGCTTTTTATAACTGAATAAAAATATTGGAATATAAAGTAATAATCTACAGGCTCATTAAAAACATCTTTGGGACAGCTTCCAATATCACCCAAAAGGATGAGGATAATGAATAATAGTAGCAATAGTAGTGGGAGAAGTAGTAGAAAAAGAAGGAAGAGGAAGAGAAAGAAGAGAAAAAGAAGAAAAAGGAGAAGGAAGAAGAAAAGAGGAAGGAGAAGGAAGAAAAGAAGGACTTCTTTAGTTCCTGAAGCTATAGGGGAAGAGCAGAGAAAAGGAGAGGATGGAGTTTCCTGTAGTTTTTAAATCCTCAAAAATAAGAAAGCTCAATTACACACTGGAATGAGAGGTTGGTGGGAAGGAGGGGTGAAACTGAGCACATTAATATATCCATAAAGCACTGTGTGCTCTTTGGGAGAAAGGAGTCATATAAATACTAGGTGTTATTACATATCATTATGACTTTATGATGGCACAGTAAATTGTAATCATGTTTATAGATTCTGAGTTGATCATTATTTCCCCCGTGTTTGGTGTCCTAATATGAATAATGATTACTGCATACCATGTGCTAAGCAGGCCCTGATTCATAATCATGCAACTCAGGAGGAAATTCCACGAATCGATGAATTCAATTGTCTCTGGGCTGAGCTATTTTTTTATTGCAAGTTAGTCAGACAGCTCTGGAATCTGAAGGAACTCAAGCCACCAAAATGTTGTTTGGCACACATAAGCATTGATTGTCTAACCAATAAGTACCTCAAAGCTGAAAAGTTTATTCTGGCTTCCAAAGGTGTTCTGTTTGTGAAAGGTGCATATCTTGGCATCTAGGAGAAAGTGTCTCAGAGTGTTATTTCTAGTTCAATGAAGAATTTGAGGAGAGAGTGGAAGTTTGCTTCTCTTTTTCTTCCAGTTGCCATATCTAATTTTGTTAAATGTTTTCTGAGTGAGTCTTGTAAAAACTAATGAAAAATGACCTGAATTTAAATGTTTAGAGCTTTCTCTTAAATGTTGCTCCTTTTTAACTCCCAAAGAATAGCTTTGAATTTTTCTGTAATGATCTCTAGCTATTCTGTTTTCCCTCCCTTGTTTAGAGTTTATTTAAAATCTTCAGAAGATAGTTATATAGTTTACTTTAAAATAGGTATGCTATTTGCCATTTCATGTGCAATCATTTTTTTGTGATTGTTGTTGTATTGTTACAGAAATGCTTGTTTTTATTCCATAAATTAAAGTTAAAATAAATAAATAAGAATATAGAAAGAGGTACACTATTGCTAGAGATGATAGCATAGGTCTGTAATCTCAAATCAAGGGAGGCTGAGCCTGGAAGATCTCTTGAGCCTGGCTTTTCTGCAGAGTAGTGGGCTACACTGATCTGTTTTGGCACTAAGTTTGACATAATTACAGTGAGCCTTTGGAAAGGGGTATCAGGTTGCCAAAGGAGGCATTATTTGGCCTAGATGTGAAACAGAGGTCAAAGGTCCTATGAAGATAAATAGAAAGAAAAGAATCATAAGAATAACACATATACATGGCTCTCTTCAACAATGAGATGATTCAAACCAATTCCAATTGTTCAGTGATGAAGAAACCCAGAGAGAGAACCATGGGAGCTGAGTGTGGACCACAACATAGCATTCTCACTCTTTCTGTTGTTGTTTGCTTGAATTTTGTTTTCTTTCCCAATTATTTTTTCTTCTTGATGCAGTTTTTCTTATGCAGCAAGATAAATATAAATATGTTTACATATATTGGATTTAACATATATTTTAACATATTTAACATGTATTGGATTATCTGCCATCTAGGGGAAGGAGTGAGGGGAAGGAGGGGATAATTTGGAACAAAAGGCTTTGCAAGGGTCATTGTTGAAAAATTACCCATGCATATGTTTTGTAAATAAAAGGTTTAATAAAAACTAAAAATAAATTTAAAAATATCTAATTCAAAGAATAAAAAATAAACATTTCTTTAAAAAAAGAATAACACCTGTGAAATAGCAAGATCTAATCTTTAAAAACACAGAAACAAAAACAACTATACTGCTGAGAAGGTAAAGGTAGAGGAATGATAGTTGAAGAACCTCTAAAGAACATAAAGAAAATATAAGTACTTTATTTTCCTACCATGCAAATTTCTTCTATTATCTTCCATTTGTTTGTTCTTGTAATTGTTCAGAGAATATAATATCCTGGCCATAGGCAGTTCCTGGAAAATAAATAGATCTAGGACTTTTTTGCATACATATATATATATATATATATATATATATATATATATAGGAAGGCTAGAACTAGCTTTTGAGAGTATGAGCATTTCACCTTGGAAATAGGCAAATGGTACAAACCAGGGCTGTGAAACAAAGTGACATGGTGGATAGAGGAAATGATACTGGAGATATATTGGAGAATGGTTGAATACGTTATGGTCTATGAATGTTATGAAATATTATTGTTCTGTAAAAAATGACCAGCAGCGTGATTTCAGAAAGGCTTAGAAAGACTTACATGAGCTGATGCTAAGTGAAATGAGCAGAAGATACTGAGATGGTTTGCCATTTCCTTTTTTAGCTCATTTTCTAAATAAGGAAACTGAAGCAAGCAGGGTCATGTGAATTGCCTAGGGTTACAGAATTTGAACTCAGCTTTTTTGTGATGTCAGGCCTGGTGCTGTAATCACTGTAACACCTATCCACCACTCTTTTTTTCTACTTTTCTTTTTTCCCCCTTTATTAAAGTCTTTTATTTTTCAAAATGTATGCATAGACAATTTTTCAACATTAGCCCTTGCAAAACCTTGTGTTCCAATTTTTTCCCCTTCTTCCCCCATACCCTCTCCTAGATAGCAAGTAGTCCAATATATGTTAAACATGGTAGAAATATATGTTAATTCCAATATATACATACATATTTATACAATTATCTTGTTGCACAAGAAAAACCAAATCAAACCAGAAAAAAGAGAAGCAAAATAAAACCCAAGCAAATAACAACAAAAAGAATGAAAATGCTATGTTGTGAACCATATTTAGTTCTCACAATCCTCTCTCTGGGTGCAGCTAGCTCTTTTCAACACTGAACAATTGGAACTGGTTTGAATAATTTCATTGTTGAAGAGAGCCGTGTACCTCAGAATTGATCATCGTATAATCTTGTTATTGCCATATATAATGATGTGGTTCTGCTCATTTCACTTAGCATCAGTTCATGTAAGTCTTTCTAAGCCTTTCTGAAATCATTTCTTACAGAACAATAATATTTCACACCATTCATAGACCATAACTTATTCAGCCACTCTCCAATTGATGGGGATCTATTCAGTTTCTAGTTTCTTGCCTCTACAAAAAGGGTTGCCACAAACAGTTTTGCACATGTGGGTTCCTTTCCCTCCTTTAAGATCTCTTTGGGTTATAAGCCCAATAGAAATACTGCTGGATCAAAGGGTATGCACAGTTTGATAACTTTTTGAGTATAGTTCCAAATCGCTCTCCAGCATTCTGGATCTGTTCACAACTCCACCAACAATGTATCAGTGTCCCAGTTTTCCCACATCCCCTCCAACATTTGTCATTATCTTTTTCTGTCATCTTAGCCAATCTGATGGTGTGTAGTGGTATCTCAGAATTGTCTTAATTTGCATTTCTCTGATCAATAGTGATTTAGAGTACCTTTTCACACGAGTAGAAATAGTTTCAGTTTCTTCATTTGAAAATTCTCTGTTCATATCCTTTGACCACTTATCAATGGGAAAATGCTAAGTCACCACTCTTGAAGTAAATATTAGACTAATTCTTTGACTCTGCATGCAGTATTGTTTCTACTGTACTTTATTGCTTGATCCATCCAGGTTGGGATTTCCTTTTAAGATGGGAATAAGATACAAATTAAGGCTATGGAATAGCAGTTTCATACTCATGAAAGGCCTGGGGCAATCTAAATGTAGTGATTTTTATCATGGGGACCCATGTATTTTCATCAATGAAAAATCTGATAGATGTAAATGGGTTTTATTAATTTAATTAATTCAACCTTTTGGTGATTGAAACTATAAGAAAAGTATACAGAGCTATGGCATAAGCACCCTTCTCATAAACAAGATGGATATTTAATCTTAGGAGTCATAACAATTTACAAAAGTTTTCTGTTTATTGATTTGTTTATTTTGTCTGATCTTCTTCTGCTTTATTATTATGCAATAAGAAGCTTGAAGACTAGCTTGCTTAATCTGCTTGCCCTATCCTTTCCTCACTTATTACATTCTATCTGGATAGACCAGTTAGATTTAAAGGGTATACTGAGGCTTTGTCTTAGGTCTTTGCCCCCCAGTAACAGAATAAGGGGAATTACTTCTAGAATTGAAGAAACATAGAGGCAAGAGAAAAGGTAGAAGGAAAGAGGACCCAAAGCAAAACCCCTAGGGAGCTAACTTAAAGAGTATGATCTAAAAGAGGAAACAGTAAAGGAGATAATTAAGATTTGTTGCACTATTAATAGTGATGATATATATTTTTACCATATTTTTCTTTCATAAAACCAGTTCTTTCCTTTGAGGTCAGAATATTTTATCACCAGACTCTGGTGTCCTAACCAGAAATAAATATTAGGTATCCTTATATCATAATGTTGCTAAAAGATCAATTACTTTAAAAAAATCACCAATTTCAGAATACTAATTATTATATACACTATTTCTCCAGAGAAGCTTTCTGTTTTGATTATATTTTGTCCTCTCTGTCAAGAGATTCCAACTTTTAATTCTGGAAGCCAAAAATTTGTCATAATTTTGGGGTGGTAGGATCATGTAGATATTTTAGGTCTGCTTGAATTGTTAAGTGAGGATTTATACATGGAAAGGTCAATTTTTACAAATTTAGAATCACCAATTTGTTGGTTGTCTGGCTTTTAAAAATAAGAAACATTATTTTTGTTTCAATCTGAATTATTGTATTTATTTTTGTCATCGAAATTCCAAATTCCTAGTGTTTTCAATATAAGCTAATTCTAAATCACATACCATAAGACCTATATCTGGTAGCAAATTTGTAAATTTAAACTTTTTTTAAAATATTGAAGGGAAGAAGAATTAGCATTTATATAGCACCTACTATGTACCAGCCACTATTCTAACCACTATTTCAAAAATTATCTTATTTGTTCTTCACAACAACTCTGAGAGGTATGTATTGTTATTATTCCCATTTTAAGAACAAATAGAAACAGAGATTAAGTGATTTGCCCATTGTTATATAGCTAGTGTTTGATAGATCTTTATTTTAATTTGGAGTGGGTCTTTCTGTTTCAAAAGTGTTTCTTGTAAGCAGCATATTTTTGGATTCTGGTTTCTAAACCATTCTTCTGCTGCTTTTTATAGGTGAATTCATCCCATTCACATTTAGTTATGCTTACCAACTCTATATTTTCATCTATTCTCCCTTTTTCCCCTCTTTACTATTCCTCCTTCTCCCCACTTCACCCTCTTATTCCTTTTTTAAAAATCTATTTTTACTTCCACATTTTCCTCCCTTAATCTATCTTCCTTCTTTCTCCCTTTCTTGCTTTTCTTTTAGCTACTTTGTCTCCAATTTCTCTACTGGGTAAGGTGAATTTACTCAGCTGAATGCACATATATCTTCTTTTTCTTTGAATTAGTTCAGATAAGAATGATAATTCAAATGTTGCTCATTCCTCTTCCCTATTCACTATTGCATTGTAAAAATTCTTTCTTGTAGTTCTCTTTTATAAGAGATAATTTTCCTCATTTTTTCTCATTTTTCTTCCTTCTCTTTATAAATCCCTCTTTCTCAGGCTTTCACTTTTCTTTTGAGATCATCTCAAAATGATAGATTCATATCCTTTGATTCTGTTTAAGGATAATCTTTCTAACTGCCTTAAAGATGATAATGTTTTTTAGGGTTATATATATTATATTTCCATTTGGAAATATAAATGGTTAATCTATATTAAGTTTCTCATGATTTCTCAATCATGTTT
Source organism: Antechinus flavipes (assembly GCF_016432865.1). NCBI lineage: Eukaryota > Metazoa > Chordata > Mammalia > Dasyuromorphia > Dasyuridae > Antechinus > Antechinus flavipes. The sequence goes on from NC_067400.1 coordinate 256,574,059, forward strand.
ATTTTTTATATCTCTCTTAAGATTTGTACTTGTAAGATTATCTATTTACTTCTGTAATTTTTTATCAGGAATACTCGGAATTTTTCTATTTCATTAAATGTAGATTTTTCTCTCTGAAGGATTATATTCAATTTTGCTGGGTAGCTATTCTTGGTTGTAATCATACCTGAATATCATATTTCAAGCTTTCTGATTCTTTATCTTAATAGATGCTAAGTATTGTGTGATCCTGCCTGTATCTCCATTTTAAAAAATAGTTTCCTTATTACTGCCTGTAGTATTTTCTTCTTGACCTGGGAGCTCTGTGTTTGATGATAATATTACTTAGAATTTTCATTTTGGGATCTTGTATAGGATGTAACTGGTGAATTCTTTCTAATTCTAATTTGCCCTTTGGTTATGTAATTTCAAAACCATTTTCTTTTATGATTTTTTGAAATATGATATTTAAGCTATTTTTTTTGGATCCTGGTTTCAGGTAATCCAATAATTCTTAAATTATCTCTCCCTGTTCTTATTTCCCAGATCTGCCATTTTTCTGATGAGATATTTCACATTTTTTTCTTTTTTTTCAGTCTTTTGACTTTGTTTCATTGTTTCTTGATATCTCATAGAGCAGTGGTTATCAAAGTCTGGTCCAGAGCATCCTCGGAATCTCTGAAATCCTTTCAGAGAGTCTACAATTTTTTTTTTTATCATTCTCTCTCTCTCTCTCTCTCTCTCTCTCTCTCTCTCTCTTTCTCTCTCCTTGGTCTTTTCCTTTAGTGCTTCTAGGAATTCATCTTAGCCTTGTGTCCAAATTGCATTTTTTCTTAAAGGCTCTATTTTCAATGTTATTGTTTTTTTTTTCCCCCTGAGTTTATGTCTTATGCTTCCTTGTCACTGTAATAGTTTTATATCATCAGGCTCCTTTGTTGTTGTTTGCTCATTTTTCTCATCTTTCTTCTTGACTTTGAGCTTTATATTAGGGTTGGACTCTGCTGCTCTGGAGGATATAGGGATTCACTGTACCCAGATTCAAGGTGGTTTTTTTTTTTAATGTTTATTTTGCACTGCTGTTTTGCAACTATTTCTGCGAGTCTGTAAGTGTTCTATGTTTCCAAGATGAGAGAGGAAGAAATATTGTCACTGCTTTCTTGATCTGCATTCTAGTCTTTACCCAGGAAAGTGAATGCTCCCTTATTATTGCAAACACTAGTATTCATTCCTCTATGTCATAGAATATGACCAGGAATTAGGGCCCCTGTACTGTCATTACCCTTGAACGGCAACCTGCAACCTGGAATGGGTAGTGAAGTTAACAGCGGTATTCAATCCTATGTTTAATACTTGCACAGAAATCCCCTACAATTTTTTTTCTTACCAATTATTCAATCTCCTTACCATCTTTGGGTGGAGAGCTCTTGGAACTGCTGTTATTGCTACTGCTGCTGCTTATTGCCATTGCAACTTCAAAGGCCCACAGTTGGGGTTGCCTCCATTCTCTGTTCCCTGCTAGCCTTGAACCCAGTGCCACAGACCTCTTCTTTGGACTTCCTAAGTTGCCCTGGACTGGAAAAAAATCTCACACCATTTACATGGGACTATATCATTCAGAGTTTAATTTGACTTGTTATTTTAGTTTTTTTGGAGGGGAATGTAGGGAGATCTCAGCTTGAATGCTCCCTCTACTCCACCATCATGTTCTCATGCTGTTGATTTTTAAGGATTTTATTTTGTAGCCTACAACCTCAATAAAACTATTAATTGTTTCAATTAGTATGTTTGCTAATTCTCTAGGATTTTCCACATACGCCATTATAGCATCAGCAAATAGGGATAGTTTTATCTCATCTTTACCTAACTTTATATTGCTATTGCTTTTGTCTTATTGTTGTTACTAACATTTCTAGAACTATACCAACTAATAGTGCAAAGGACACTTATGTATACTTTTAAAAATATATATATTTTCCTTTCCTATGTCATTGGGAAAGTTATATAGTAGAGTAAAAATAGCAATGGATTGAGAATATTTTTATTTTCACTGTTAACTATATATGTGACCCTGAGAAAATCAATTAAACCTCTACAAGTCTAATTTTCTTCATTTGAAAAATGAGTTAAAATTTATTCTTAGTTTAAGGTTGTTATGTAGACCAAATAAAATGATGTATATAAACATGTTTTCTTGCCTTAAAATACAGCATAATTGTAAGTTATTATTGTTTGGTTTCCATGGGAATGTATGTTTCTAGAAGGGATAGACAGTATATATTTGCTATGGGCAGATGTTTAAATGTTTAGTGTTATGAGCTGAGGACAGGTAGTGAACAGATGGAATGTAACCCTGGATATTGTGAATGGGACCACTCCAGATTTTGAAGGCTGAATCAGATTTGTATGAGGTGAAATTTTTTTTTTTGTAATGAATTCTAAAGTTTTAATTTGGACCTCGTAAGATCCTAATTTAAGTTGAGATTTAAAGGAAGCTAAGGAAATCAGTAGGCAGAACAGATGAGGAAGGGCATTTCATATGTGGGAGATAAGGAAAATTCCTGGAGTCAAGAGATGAAATATTTTATTTCCAATTTAACAATGATCCTAATTCCACCAGTATTCACTACTGTGAATGTGTTGTTGCCATGTGTTGATTCTGTAGATAATGACAGGTGTTGAGTTTAATTTGTATTGAATATGCTTTCTTTACCAACCCTTCAGAACTCTTAGGAAAAGATCAATTGCTTTTTTTATAACAAGGAGATGGGGAGGTTCACTATGTCCTGAGGTAGATTACTATGCCAAAAACTTGTTTTCATGTTTTATACCAAATTTGACTCCAGTACACTGTCTGGTTGAGTAATGTAGGCTTGTAAGAAGGAGCTTTGTAAACCTGGAATGCTGTCCATCTGTAAATTTCTGAACAACTTTTAGCATACCCTTTGCATTTTTGCACATCTGTACAGCTAAGGGCAGAAAGATGAATCTGTGCTAATTTTGGCTTGTTTTAAATAAGGCCTGTTCAGCTCTGGTATAATTTTACATTCTTTTTTCATGACTGAATTCTTATTCCTTTATCAGTTGGTCTATTGTCGTAGTTCTACTTAATTTTATCTTCCATCTTGATGTCAGTTGCATTTTTTCTTCTTCCCAAGGTATTATTTGAGAATATTAGCTCTAATGAAAGCTCCTTACTTTTCTTGGAGTCTTTTTATGAAATTATTAAGGCTGTATTTAACTCAACAACACGCTTCTTTTCATTTGTTCTAATATGTGAGAATATGTTTTCTTCCTCTCGGTAAGAAATAATTCATTTTCAACCTATTTGGTTTAATACTCAAATCTATCATTACTTCTAGAGGTGCTTTATGGTAAGTGGCTCATTAATAAATCTGACTGAAAGAAAACAATTTCTCTAAAATTACTGGCTGCAAACATGATCATGTCTCCCCTGCCTTGAATAGATTTTCACTTGATCTTTCTAGTCCCATTAACTATTGTCCAATATCTCTGCTGCCCTTTGTAGCTACAATGCCCCAAAAAATCATTTAAAACAGGTGCTTCCACTTTCTCTCCTCTCATTCTCTTCTTAACCTTTTATAATCTGACTTCTGACATTTTCATTCAACTGAAACTTCTCTCTTCACAGTTAGTTGGTTGGTTTTTGTCTTTCATGATTGAAGAGGTCCAAAATAACATCACTATGTCTGGGTCAAGGTACAGTATGTACAACTGTGACTGATCAGACTAATACATGCTTGAAAGGCTCTATTACATATAATCAACAGTTAATTAATGATATCTTAACTAGCAAATTCAATGTTCTTTTCTCAATCATTCTCCTTGACTTCTCTGCAGCTTTTGAAATGGTTGAACATTCTCCCCTCTATAATTTTATATTCTTTCTTTCTAGCTTTTTTAGGACATCACTCTCTCCTGGTTACCCTTCTACTTATCTTATTGTTCCTTCTTTACCTTCTTTAATAGATCCTCTTCTAGATCACACTCTAACTTAGGCATTCCTCAGGGTTCTGTCTTGGATTCTCTTTTTCTTCATTTATACAACTTCACTAGGTGATCTTATTAGTTCCCATGGCTTTAATTATCATCTCTAAGGTTATGATTCTCAAACCTACCCATTCCCTCCTAAACTCTGCTGACTTCTAATCTGGCATCTATAACTGTCTTTCAAACATCTTAAGCTGAATGACCAGTAGTCATATTAATATATCCAAAATGGAACTCATTTTTTCTCCTTAAAACCTTCCCTATCTCCTAATTTCCCTATTACGTTGAGGGCAACATCATCCTCTTATTCACTCAAATTTACAACCTAGGGGGGTCATCCTGGATTTTTCACTATCTCTCATCCAAGCTATTGGCAAGGCCGATTGAGTTTACCTTTTCTACATTTCTTGAATATGTCCCACCTTTACTCCTTCGACACTCTTATCATTCTGGTATATGCCCTCATTATCTTACATCTAGATTACTGTAATAGCCTAGTGGGAGATCTGTCTGTCTCAAGCCTTTCCCCACTCCAATCCATTCTTCATTTATCCACTAAAGTGATTTTCCCAAAGCATAGGTCTAACCATGTCATCCCTCTACTCAACAAACTCAAATAGTTTCCTATTTCTTCTAGGATCACTACAAAATACTCAGTTTTTCATTCAAAGCTCTTCATAATCTGGTCCTTGCCTACTTTTCCAGCTTTCTTACATTTTACTTCCTGAGATATATTCTTCAATTCAATGATACCAGCTTCCTTTCTGTTCCATGAATAAAATGTTCCATCTCTTGGCTCCAGGAATTTTTTTCTGGCTATTCCCCATATATGAAATGTCTTCCTTCATCTGCTCTGCCTATTGATTTCTTTAGCTTTCTTTAAATCTCAACTAAAATCCCATCTTTTATTGAAAGCCTTTCTCAACCCTCTTAATTGTAGTGCTTTCCCTTTGATAATTATGCCTAATTTATCCTGCACATAATTTGCTTTGTATATATTTGTTTCTTTATTTGGTTGTTACCCTCATTATACTGTAAGCTTTTTGAGGGTGAGAACTGTCTTTTGCCGCCTTTTTTTTTTTTTTTTTTTTTTGATATCCACAGTGCTTAGCACACTGTAGCACACATTATATTGATTCATTGAAAGACAAAAGTGAAAATGAAATTCCTTTCTTTATTGATCGATTCTTTCTAGTAGCAATGATAGTATTGATTTAAGTATTGTTTCAGATTTAGAAGAGGATAGAATACATACATTTCCCTGGGGCAAAGCAGTTGGCAAGAAAATGATCAAGTAAAAAGATGAACCATGTTGGTGACTGGCTTGATATGAGTCACATGAGGTGCTTACCAATCAATACTCTAGATGGCACTAGAAGGCATTACAATGATTCAAAAAACAAATGACAGCTGTGCTAAAAGAGAAAATAGATTTTAATTGTTTGGATTCTCAAAAATTATATTTAAGAAAGTTCATTGTGTATATAGGGATATCCTAACAGAGAAAAAAAAGAGGTGATTAAATGGTCTTATATGAATTGGCAATTTATCTGCAAGTTCAAGGCTTTTCAACGGCATTAAGGACTTGCATGATACTCCAAAAACTACTCCGTGCTCAATGCATGGGGCATATTCTTGTGCATGGGTTTCTCAGAAAATTAATTTAAAGGTCCTTTGTTGGTCTATATCTGCTCAAAATCTTAACTTACAAGTCTTCCCTGATGTGTGCACTTTTTCTAGTGACCAGAGAACATAATTAGTTTGCAAAAGCATTTAATGTAATTGTATAATAAAGAAAAATAACATAAAATATTCTGCTTATAAGCCTGGGCATAAATCATCAGTAGGAAGAATGGACATAGATGTTGGAAACATGAATGGGGAGGTCACATGAATAGAGAATCAACTCATATCTGTGACACTTTAAAGATACAGTTATCTTCTGGTTAATAATATCATATTGTTTTCTGTGATTTTACTCTCTGCTGGATTTTTCTCTGTGTTGGACCTCCTCTTAGAAATCACAACATGTCTCTGTTGTTCACTGTAGAGTATTTTTTGTTTTTCCCATTGCTTCTTCTTGTACCTTTCCTTTTCTTTTCCTTCCTTCCTTCCCTCCCTCCCTCCTTCCTTCCTTCCTTCCTTCCTTCCTTCCTTCCTTCCTTCCTTCCTTCCTTCCTTCCTTCCTTCCTTCCTTCCTTCCTTCCTTCCTTCTTCTTTCCTTCCTTCTTTCTTTCCTTCTTTCCTTCCTTCTTTCCTACCTTCTTTCCTTCCTTCTTCCTTCCTTCCTTCCTTCCTTCCTTCCTTCCTTCCTTCCTTCCTTCCTTCCTTCCTTCCTTCCTTCCTTCCTTCCCTCCTTTCTTTCTTCGATCCCTCCAACTTTTTCTCCCTCCTTTTCTCTTTTCCTCCCTTCCTCCTTCTCTTGCTCTTTTTTCTTCTTCATCTTACCTTCTTCCCTCTTTGTCTTTGTCTCCTCCTGTCTCTTTCTCTGTCTCTGTTTTTCTATCTCTGCCTCTATCTTTCTCTGTGTGTCTCTGTTTCTCTTTCTCTGACTCTCTCTGTGTATCTGTCTCTCTTTTGGCACAAAGGATTAGAAATTCTTAAAGCTCCTCTCTAACTTGCCATTCAAGACCAAAGTAATTTTCCTATACCCACCTTGTCCACATTACACCCTTTATTATTAGTTCCCTTCTTATGTTTTAGCCAGTTTAAAAACAACAGTCTTTCTATACATTTAGTTATGGTTAAATACTGATGTTTTGACACATGAGAACATAAAAAAATAACTATTAGGCACTTAATATGGATAGGTTCCATGCTTCTATGTTACTTTCAGTCATTTGAGTGCTTAAACTTATCTTCCTTTCTATTGCTATCATTGTTTCTACATATTAAAAAAGTTAGTGAATTTAGAAGCTAGAATTTAATGATTATATATGAAACAAATATTTGTATTTCCTTAGTAGAAATACATTGTACATATTTTTATAGAGATGGTTCTCAAGAAGGTTCAGACTTTTGCTTATTATTAATATTTTTCACTAATTATACTGTGAAAGAATTGTAATTTTGCTTGAGATTTTTTTGATGGTTTGTTTAAAGAAATAGCTAGTGTGCTTCCCAAATTTTCAGATGAAATAAAGTTAAGAGTTAATGTTGCCAATTCCTCAGATGAGAGAGACAGAATCTAAGAATACCTTGACATACTAGAACATTAAATAAAATCTAATAAGATAAAACTTAGTAGAGATAAATGTTAAAAAAAAAAAAAACTATGCTTGTCTTGAAACAGAGCCATCAATTAATTTTGCAAAATATAGATCCTCCAGAGGCATAGATTTATTGGGTTAGCAAAGAAGGTAGCTTATAAGAGCTGAAATTACAGACCTCTTACAATCTGTTCATGAATGTTGATAATGATGCTGTTTAATGCCAGTGTCCAGGACATTTACTACTTTGTAGACTTCTATATTGTTATCCATTCTCCTGGGACTCATGCTGTTGCCAGCATGTTGTGCTGGTAACTTCCATAAGTATTGAAAAATGACGCAATTCTTCTATGGGCTTTGTGCTTTCTATGAGTACAAATTTCAATAGCTTATTCTGGAGAATCTTGAGGATCAATCGTATTTTCTCTATCCCAAAACCTTGACAGAGGAGCTGGACCTTCTTGATTTTTCTTGAATTTGATTTCCTATCATATTGATCTCATATAGGTCACCATCTGCCTCTATGGCTTTGTCTGGTCTGGTCATCAATGTATCTCAGGAAATTTAGGGATTGGCTTTTTTAGGTCTCTGCCCACCAGACTATTGAGGGAAAATTCAGAATAGTGCTGGGAAAACATCTTTAAGATATCATTTCTAGGTGAAAAGAGTTGATTCTGAATAGTCTTGGTCACAGGAATAGACAAAAAGACATTTGACACTCCCTTTTCTCCCCTAGATGGGGGCCCTGGACTACCTAATTTATTATATTACAAGGTTAGGAATTATCTGAGAACAACTTTGTTCATGTTTCTGAAGTCCACTAAGCTGTTATATGCTATCTATCTTGCTTACCAGATATGGAGGGTTATTATAAGATGAGCTAGTTACCTAATTAGTCCAGGCTCCTTCCTTACCATCATCAGGAAAGAGATAGCTTTCATTGATCCAGGACTTAGTATAGTTTGGTGTTCACTGTGCAGATAGCTCAGACAATGCCAAGGACTATTTGGCCCTGTCCACAACAGCCAGCATAATGATTGCTACAACATTCATACAAGTAAGGACTTTAAAAGCTCATGGTACCTTTTTCCTTGTTGGTCTGCCTTCCAGATGCTACCATCTCTTCTCCAAAGCCCTCACCATGGAAACAGATTTCCTAACAGATTATTTCACAGTCCACTAGTCTGATAGTAACATGTGTTGGTATATAAATGGGGAAGGGGCTTTATCTCTTAGGCTTGGACAAAGCTAAAGAAATACTATTTACGCTGCTGTTGGATATTGTAATCAGCTTTACTAACACTGGCAATTAATTTTCTCCTTGTCAACACCATATTTCAGTTGTTTTAACCAAAGTTTCTCACATGAAAAGGTATCATCACCCTTTACTAACTTTGCAGTGAATCCAGTTTTTCTTTCCACCTGCTCCAGAGTATTTTTTTGGGTGGGCAGCTCTATTCAGACTCTGAATGAAGAGAAATTTAGTGTCTATGATTACAAAGGCAAAAATACTGCTGTTCTTTGCTCTGGTCAAATTATATCTGGAGTGCTGAGTTCAGGTTCAGATACTATTGATAAAGTCAAAGACAAACAAATAGGATCATCAAGATGATGAAGCATTTCAAGGTCATACCTTGATTAAAGGTATCTATTATCATAGATCTAAAAATGGAAGGAATTGCAGAAGTCTAGGGAAGTTAATGACTTTTCTAAGGTCATACCTACATAATAAATGACAAAGGCAAGATTGGATTCCCCTTTCTTTGACTCTAGTATTAGATTTCTATCCACCCTACCAAGCTGCCTCCCTGGGGATATTTGGCTTGGAGAGAAAAAGAGCTCTATGATTACTACCTTCAAGTACAAGTACAAGGTGTACTTAAGCTTTAGTAACTTAAAACTATACTACTAAGACTTCTGGGACATATTTATCTGAAGGCTTCATGAGAAAATGTATTAGACTTATTTTGATTGATTCTACAAAGCAGAACCAGGAGCAGTCAAATTTAGGTTAATATAAGGAAAAGCAATTAGAGTTATCCAAAGTTAATGAGCTGCCTCTAATGATAGAGCTTTCCATACTATGGCCCTTCAAGCAAACCCTGCATTGCAGTGGTAACAGAAATTTTAATTCTGTGAAAAGGTTGGCTTAGTTGCCTTCTGACGTCTCTTCTACCTCTTCTGTTCTCTGAGTTCTTGTTATGCAGGTATAACTAACCCTAACATAGTATAATAAAAAAGATGATTGCATATATATATAAAACTTGTTATTCCTTTTAAATACATAATAAAATTATATAAATTTCTTTCTTTCCTCCTGCTTTCCACCCTAGACATGGTTACCATTAGATTCAAATATACATGTATATGTAAAATCATTCTGTACATACTTCTATTTATCAGTTCTTTCTCTGGATGCAGATAGCCTCTTCCTTCAAATGTTAATGTGAGTATTTATAATAGTTGATTTATTCACTCAAAGTTGTTGTATACAACATTCATTTAGATCTGCTTATTTTGCTCTTCATTATTTTGTGCAAGTCAATCCATGTTTTTCTAAGATCGTTGAATTGATTATTTCTTCTAGCATAGTAATATTCCATTACAATCATATAACAAAAGATCATAAATTAAAAATAATAGATGGGGACAGCCTTTTCATCAGCATCAATGGGAACAATGTATTGAGCTTTGTGTAACTTCCCTTACCTTCCCTCCCTCTGTAAGCCCTGTGGCACTAAGCATTGATTCTGTATTGTTGTGTTTTTTGTCCTTAGGTGCAGATGGTGGAGACCCTGAACCTCATAATTCCAGCCATGACAACATTTAGAGGTGTTGGAACACAAGCCAAGGAAGAACTCTGAACTTGAAACCTGGTGGAACCATGTTGCACAGGAATTGAATTAATCTGTAAACTTAATCCTTCCTTTTCCCCTAGAGATTGAAGTGGTATAAAGGGAAATTATGCTCTCTAATTGTTGGGGGATGGAGGATATTTGTATGTTTGTTCTTGAAAATCTTTCAAGTAAATGCTCCTTTGTAGAAAGGAATCTGACTGTTAAGTTGTTTAAATGGATCTGGAGTATAAGAAATGTCTAAAATTCAAGGAACAGCATCAGTGGAGGCTAGAGTCAATGACAGAAAAATAAGTTACTCTAAATTATTCTTAATGATACTAGAGAACTCAGGGGGAAAGGGCAAATATGACACACTTGACTTTTTGATCACTGTTACTTATAAAACAAGATACTAGATTATTTTGGGGATGTGAAAACTAGTTTTCTTTCTAGCCCCTGAAACATGTGTTAGACATTACCTTCTTGATTTTTTTGCTAACAGTACCACCATATATTCTTTATTTGTTCAAACAGGATCTCTCCAGATCAGTTCAAAATCCTCTTGCCATTTCTTTTTCCCTCATTTTTCTTTAGTTTGTATTGACTAATGACAATCTTCTATTTGTATCGAGTTATTAATAATTTGTCTCCTTTAAATAATTAAAAATTATTTAATTTTTCCATTTAATTTCATAGGCATTACTAAATTGTAAGCTTCCTGAGATCATAAGCATTTCTTATATTTCTTCACAATCCATATAGTACACAGCACAACATTTTAAGTAGAAGAATAAAGTATATGTACACTACACATAGAATGAGAGTATGATGCGGTGATTGGAGGTCCAGCCTTAAAGCCAGGAATACTTGTGTTCCAGTCCTGCCTCTGATACGTACTACATGTAGGATTATGTGTTTTGGTGATCAGATCACTTTGTAAGGCTATAAATGACAGAAAGCTGTTCACCTGCATTGGCAGAGAAGGTTTCTGCATGGAGAGTTCCTTAATGTGGAATCACAAATTTGAAAAACAAAAACAAAACCTGGACAACAGCAGAAACAAATTATAAGGTCTATAGAGGTTCATTGCTGAGAGCTGGGGTAGTGGGGGAAAACTTCCCCCTCAGAACAGATGATGGGGCCTGATCTGAGCCTCAAAGGATAATTAAACAGAAGGCAGAATGTCAGATAGAGATGGAGGAACAATTAGATCAAAAACATAATGCCAGAAATATATTTGAACATTCTAAAATATATTCTGATTCTAAAAGGGCTCATGGGATTTTACAAAGATGGAGGTAGCGTTGTTCTTGAACTGAGTCTGATTTTGTGTCCTTATTTGATATCGGTTTTCTTGACAAAGATACTGGGTCGTTTGCCATTTCTTTCTCCAGCTCATTTTACAGATGAGAAACTCAGGTAAACAGAATTAAGTGACTTATGTAGTGTCACAGAGCTAATAAGTATCTGAGGCCAGATTTGAACTCAGGATGTTGAGTCTTGACTGCAGGCCTGCATCTCTATTCACTGTGCTAATTAGTTGACAAGCTGGCTTTAGGGGAAGAAGGAAAAATGGAATTTTCCTTCAGATCCTATAGTGGTTTCAGAGGTATAATGTAATAAAGTCTTTTATACTTCTGACTCATTCGCTAGAACAGGCAGTCTATGCTGTATTTATGTCTTCTCTAGGACTACATTAAGCACATTTTGTTTAAACAGAGAGGCGACTTTCCCCTTCCTCCCCCTTTTTCAACATGCCTTTCAAGGACTATTTATTTTGCCTATTATTCCAGAGCTTCAAAGAGGTCCCCTCTCAGCACAGGAAGTGCCATAAATGACCCTTTTCTATGAACTAAAACAGGACTATGATGGTATGAGAGATTCCAGCTCCTAGTTAAGGGCCCACACACCATAAGAATAGTCACTAACCAATAAATAACCTCCTCTTGCCCTCCTTCTTCCCCTTCGCATTCTGTCTGGAAAATGAGTCTTTCATTAACATGAAAGGAGTTTTAATACTTTCACCTTCACTTTCACCTACATCATGTCCCAGGCTCCGTGGGAAAATGACAGGAGGACTATTTAGACTATGGAGGGAGTCTAACAAGCCTAGCAGTACATGGGAAGAAGTTAGAGCTTCAGAGGGAGGTAATGGGAGCAATGAATCGTTACTGTTTGCCATTCACTTGGATAAGATCTATTAATCCTAATGGAAATATATGACCTCAGATCAACATGGATTTGCTAGTGTGTGGCAGTAAAAATTGAATAACACGTTATTTTAAAACTCAGGTGGTCAATTAGTTAATACATGGATGAAAGTGAAAGTAGAAAAGTATGTGACTTTTATAAGTAGGGTAAATTTTTGCTTATTGAAAATCCATTCATTTGAATTTGGAGCAGAGCTAGTCCAAAAAACAGTTTTGCTCTGTGCAAAAAGGTTCCTGCAAATAAATTGAAAGTGCAAACAAGACTAAGGGGGCGGAAACAAAAGAACAATTTTTTTTTTTTTTACTTAAGAGCACTGCTCAAATACAATTTACAAACTATTCTTATCTATTTAAGTGTGAATTCAGAATTTTTATTAGACAGGAACACTTATTTTGGGTATCTAAAGATGGTAATAAAGTTGAATTTATTTTTTTTAAATTCCCTAATTAATATGAACATTACTGTGGAATACTACTGTAGAGTTTTCATTTGGAAACTTGTAGTTTAGACAGGGCCATAAACACACAGGTAACATTTGGGGAAGAAATATATTACCATATTCTGGACAACATATTCCCCCAGCTCTCTAGCTCACCCTCTGCCTACTATCTTCCTCTTCTCTTTTCCAGCTCTATTTCTTACCATTTGGTATTGAGGAAGGCACTTAAGAGCAGCCATAAGATGGTAGATTAAGAAAGATCCTTTAAACCAGTGGTATCAAACTCAAACAGAAATGGATGATTATTAATCCATATACATGAATCCCTACAGGTTGCATATTGATTGAGTTTTAAAACATACTATGTATGTTTTATTGTATATTGATTTTGTTAAATGGTTCCCAATTATATATTTTAAAAGTTAAAGTTGGGGACTATTTGACATCTCTGCTTTAGGCCAATTCCCTCATTTTTACAGATGAATTTCCATCCAATGTTATTTTTTTCCATTAACATTGTTGTAGTTATTTTATTTATTTCCCAGTTATACTAACTTCATTTAACATAAATTTGTAAGTCATATTCAGAATATTCTTTAATTTCTGACAGTGCAGCAATATTTATCATATAATTTTCATAGATCACATTTTGTTTAGTCATTGATGGTCATCTACTTTGCTTCCAGCCTTTTATTATTATCAAATGCTATTATTAATATTTTGTGTCTATGAGACCTTTCTCTGTCTTGGTATATAAGCCTAGCAATGGAATTTCTGAACTTTTTTCACTTTCATCACATAATTTCAAAATGTTTTTCAAAATGGTTGTACCAAACCCCAAAACCACCAATAATGCTTTAGTGTGCTTATCTTTTTCAACCCCTCCAATGTTGACTGAGTGTGAAGTAGAACCTCAGAATTGTTTGGTCTCTCTTTCACTAATAAATTGAAACATTCTTTTTGTATAGTTGTTATAGTTTGAAGGCTTTGTTTAAAACTGTTTATATCATTGAAATGGTCATATAGAGTTGTTAGCTGTCTATATATCTTAGATATTAAATCTTATGAAAAGATAGTTGATATAATTTCAAAATAGTTGACTGCTTTCTTTTTTATTTAATTTTATTCTTCATGCAAAGGCTTTTTAATTTCATGTAATTGAAATTAAACATTTTATCTTTAATAATAACTATTATTCCTTATTTGGTAAGATTTCTCTCTCTGTTTATTACTAAGAAAGGTATCTGATCAGTTTCTCTTTTAAATTTTTATGAGAAAAAATCTTTAAGATTCAGTTCCCATATCTATTTCAATTTCTTGTAAATTTATTTTTTATTATAAGATTTTAGTCTATTTATTTATTATTTATTATAAGATGTTAGTCTAAACTTAATTTCTGTCTATTTTCCAGCTTTTTTGGGTGTTAATAGTAGGAGGTGTATCCCATAAGGCATAAATCAGAATGGACCTACAAGGGTTATCCTATGTAGTGACTGAAGAAGATCCTAAGGTAGTTTATGTCTAATATTGGAATGGAAGGAGACTCTCATATTTAATTAGTAAAAAGAAACTTATCCAGTTACATATAGCAAAACCATAGGATATTCAGTAAGATATAGTACTCAGCTTTGTATATATGACCCCCTCATATATGGGAATGTTGTCAATAAGGCAAAGTACAATAACTAACAAACTCTTGGGACATCACTCAAATCTAGACATCCTTGACCCCAAGTAGTAGACCTTTGTCTACCTTCTTTAGGTGAACTGGAAGCCAGTATGGCCTGGGGCCATCATAAAGCTGGCTTAATAACTCAAAAGTTTGAGTCCCTGGAACAATCAAGTATTAAAGATCACTTTCTTGACTTGGGAAAATAATTAATCCAAGATATATGACTTTATGATGACCCCGATTTATATTACACACAATGTGTGTCCAGGATTTCCCTGGAATCCTCTAGGGACATGTTTGTCTACATTCTAGAGGACCTGTACTTTGAGATGATGAAACAATATCCTTATTGATCATTGAGCAAGATTATTTGTTGATGCAGTTTATCTTTATTTTTTTTTAAGGAGTAACATAACATTGGGCTTTCTCTGAGAGTGGTAGAGGGACCACTTCTCTGCTCCTTCCCAGTGGCAGCAGGAATGCCAAATGCAATATAGTAATTGATCTTGTTTTTTGCATATTTTATAGTTGACTTCAATTCAAAGAGCAGCTCTTGGTGCAGTAGATAGAGAGCTGGAATTAGAGTGAGGAAACCTAAGTTCAAATTGAATCTTAGATACTCATTAGCTATATGATCCTGAGCAAATCATTACTTCTGCCTCAGTTCTATAAACTATAAAATAGAGATATTAATAACACCTATCTCACAGAATTGCTGTATTAAATAAGAAAATATTTGTAAAAACACTCAGCACAGTGTCTGGCACACAATAGGTGCTCCATAAATTCTTATTCCTTCACCTTCAAATGTTACAAAATATCTCAGGAACAAAAATATCAAAAGCTTAAGTGGACAAAAAATCATTAATGTGCGAATAGTTCAATTATCCAATTAAGAAGAATCATGGTAGAAGGACAAAGTAACTTGGAATTCCAAACTTTTGGAATAGGAAGACCTAATTCAAATATTTCCTCTCTCATACCATTATGACTTTTGGAAAATTATTTAATCTCTCAATTTCTTCATCTGCAAAAATGAGGGGATTAGACTGGGGGCATGTCTCAGTTTTAAATCTTTCATGTTTTGATAAAAAGTCTTTGAAGATTTCACCACTTTTTCACAACATTCATCCCCAAGTGATATGCCTTAGAGGTCAATCTAGAGCCTCTCTTTTTTGTCTTTTTTGTTTCTTGTCCTTTTTGACCACTTGCCATGAGTGAAATCTTTTTAAGTGTCAGCCCTGAGATCCCTAAAAACAGAAATGAACTTTTTAGATGAATCCTGAAGAGGTTATAATCTTTTAATTGATGAACTTTAAAAGCATATTTGTGTTGTATCATACTAGAGAAAGAAATGTTTCAGGAATTAAAAGTCTTTCTTTCTTCCTAGCATATAGATATCTGCTAGTGTCATCATCTGTGGGGCTTTTCCCAGGGAGCTTGACTTAATCTTAGGGGACTAAGGCTATACTGCACAGAATTGCCTTTTCTTCCCTCTGTTGGATGCAGGACTTCAAACACCATGGCTCTTATGCATGCTTTTCTCAAAGAGACAAACCAGTAATGACATAGAATTATATGACACATTATGGGGCTCTCTACCACTGTTAAGCAGCTGAATGAGATAATGTATAGAAAGTGTTTTTGCAAACCTTATAATTCTATGGAAATGTGATTCATTATTATTAGTCTTCAGAATGATTATCCCTTCTCTATTATGAGCCGTTCAGCAGAAATGTTTTCCACAAATTGCATGAACTCAAATAGTTTCTTCATTTTCTTTGTAGAATAACATGGCAAGAATTAAGTTGATTTTCATTTTTGCCTTGCCTTTTCTCTGATTCCTTTCTTTCTTCTTTCCTCTCTGTTACTTCAAGAGATCCAGTTAAATGTGCTGTCTTTTATCTGGGCAAATCCTGTGTCCATTTGTCTCCATTACTTGAGAAACTTTAACCCTCTAAAATTGTTTCCCTCTTTAATGAGAAAGAGAAAGAGGGATCTGGATAGTGGTATTCACTCCAACAAAAAGGATTTTGTTCAGTAAAATTAGGGCTATCGGAGAGGAGAAAGTTAAACTATATTTCTATAAGTGTCCTCTTACCCTTGCTGCTTCTAACCATACCATCCATTTTTCGCTTTTTTCATCCTGCTGTGCCTCACATCTAAAGAAACAAACAAACAATCCAGATACTCACTTTTTCCTTTCAAATGCTGGAGACCAAAATGCTAATCAAAGATCTCTCCAAGCATGGTGGTAAAATGATGATTACTTTGAACTTAATCACCTAACATTGAACTGAATCCTTATTATTAAGAATATGAACTTTTGAGTTTTATCATTTATTGTGCCCATCTGGTGAGGAAGGGATAGCTTCAAGATACATGGTCTTTTTCTCTTCCTAGGGATTAATATGATGGAATATTAATATAATCTCTCATTTGAAGTAGATGAATTATATATTCCAGTTCATTCTAATACCCCATTGCTACTGGGAATGAATGAGATCTTCTAAACCAGAAGAATTCACAAATTACTGTCTATTTCAGTCAATCTATTGAAAAATTAGGACTGTTTCAAGTATGTATTTGTATGGTAACCATCTATATTTGTGTAAAGAGCTCTCATTTGGAATGACAGTGCATGTGTGTAGTAAAAATCTAGAGGGTAATATTATGTCATGTTGGTGGGATCTGATGGGGGTCTGCATATGGTGTAAGGGAACTCCCAACCTAATTGGCCCACCAAAATAATAATACTAAAACCCAGTAGCCATTGGAAGGGAAGGGAAAAGAAAAAGAATTTTATAGCACTTACTGTGGATCAGGTATTGTGCTAAGTGCTTTTACAAATATTTTCTTATTTGATTCTCATAACAACCCTGCATATTAGGTACTATCATATGTATTTTATAGTTAGGGAACTGAGGCAGGGGTTATGATTTGGTTAGGATCACATGTCTAGTAAATATTTGAGGCTGGATTTAAACTCAGGTCTTCCTTATTCCACCAGTTTAATTTAACCTAATGTTAATACAATATTCTTTATTAGAATCCTATCCAAGTCAGTGCTTTTAGTCATAAAAATCATGTGATTCCATTGGATGGGGTTTATTACAAAAGCATAAATTGGCAATGATGACATGGTTTTGCACTTATTAGCTTCTTAAAATATTAATATTAATGTTTGAACTTATCAGGTTTAGTACAAGGTGAGCCAAATGCTAATAAAAGTTTTTGTGGCACATTGAAAAAGTGTGGGAAAGTAATGAGATGGTGTAGTATAGAGCACAGGTCTTGGAATCAGGAAGCTCTCAGTTCACCTCAGGTACTTAATAGCTGTTTGATTTTGAGCAAGTCACTCAACTCTTATTGCTTCTGGGGAAAAAAGTAATGTAAGATGTGTCTGTTTTAATTCCAAAAGCAATTAAATGATAAACAGTAATCAGGGGAGAGTGGATTTGGAATGCTAGCTCCTTGGCTTTGGGTCACAGGGAGAAGAACACCTCTCTTTCTTTTTATACTTTCCCTCTTATAAAGACTATAAAAAAGGAAGTGAACAGTTTGAACAATTAGAAGAAGAACAATTTTTCCTTCAGTGACTAAGTAGGGATAATAAATGTGACAAGTGCCTACTGTGGGAGGCTCATCAGACACCACTGGAATGGCTTCTACAGTTTCCCTCTTGTTCTGCTCATTCCACATGGTCTGATGGAATGGATCTCCATACACTGCCACTTTTTCAGAATTCTTCTCCAATGATAATTGGACTTATCGGTAAAAGCATCTGCTCAGCTGCTATGGTTACATTGAGTATCTCACATTTCCATGGCAACACTTGTCAGAATGATGAGGGGGGTATACTTGAATATTTACATGATGCAAATATTCTCTATCAAATTGACATATTTTTTCAAAATGTGTAGATATGGCTTGGGGGCACTTCACTTGTCCTTTATTGTCATTAATTTCTTCCTCTGTAATATAAAAGGATTGGACCAATTGATCTTCAAGATTCTTTCTGATTCTGACATTCTATGATGATGAGTTTCTGAAGGCTAATTAAATTATCCTTTTTATTTTTGGGGTTAATGGGCTTTATTTTCATGATGTTCTGCCAAAGTCTCAATGTCCTGAATTATTTTTTCAGTGGCAGGGAAGGAGCAAAGGAATTAGATGATTTCTGATGAATAAGATGACTTCTGATGTTTCTTCTAAATCTAATGGGGAGGGGGAAATAGGGAAGAGAAACAATGACAGAAAATGGCTATAGAGAACACCTGTTAAAAGCAGCAGGAGGTGGGAGCAAGCAATGTGCCATTGGCGGAGGAATCATGGATATAAACATTGATGCAAGAAACAAATCTTGTCTGCCTTATCAGAACTTTATTTGATCAATATTTTTAGTCACAAAAACCAAATCATTCTATTAGGGAAGGTTGTATACTGATGTAAGATATAGCTATTTGAATTAACATAAATAAAACTACTCATGTTTTGAACTTTGTGGGTTTATGAGCTCCTCAGGGAATCTGGTGACTACCCTAGACTAGAAAGCAGAGAATACAAAAGTTATCAATTATATGGGTTGAGTCAATGAGCCAGAGAAGAGAGTGGTGGGGGAAGCTTCTTTCAATTTCATTCAATTAGAATTACAGAACCTTGGCAGAATCAAACAAAATAGAATCAAAGTTTTCAAAGTGTGGTCAAGAATGGCACATAAGTGTTATATTTGTTCTATTCCTCCCATCCTGTTATGGGAAGCTTTCAGAAATCTCTCTCCCCCTCTTTTCCTTTCCCTCTCCTCCTTCCCTTTCTCTGTCTCTGTCTCTCTGTTTCTCTCTGTGTCTCTGTCAGTGTCTCTGTCTCTATCTGTCTCTGTCTCTGTCTGTCTGTATGTATGTCTCTTTCTGTCTCTGTATCTCTCTCTGTTTTTCTCTCTCTCTTATATTTTAAATCACTTAGAAGTCAAAGGGTTATACTAAGACTAATCTTTCACCAGCAGATCTTGGTCACTAACACTCCTTTTCGAAATCTGTATGATTATGAATTTAAGGTTTGCAGTCAGTTGAATCAATTTGAACCTTCAAATGTGGATTTCCCTTTGTTCTTTTTAAAATGGATGAAATGGAGAGTTCTGCATACTTGGCCCCACAGAGATAATTTTCCTCATTCCCCAAATGAGATGAACAAAATTTTTTAGAGTGCTGGGGTTGATGGATTCATGTTCCCTCTCCTGCCCTTCTTTTTTTCTTTCCACATCCTTATACCTATTCCTAATAGCCAATCAGCTTCAGGTACATTAGAGACCAATTTTGGGGCAGAGCTTCATCTGAGTTCATCAGTCTTTAATCATGAGCCTTCTTTGACAGACCTCTACATAAGTATGGGCAGGCTGACTAATAAAGTTTGAGCAGGAGCTTGTAGCATGTTTAGTAACCATCTAGGAAAACAGGGCAAGCTTTTTGAAATAATAAAGAACTGGAAACCAGGGGGATCCCCATCAGTTGACTATAATGTTTACAGCTTAAGAATATAATGGAATTCTATTGCACTATAAGACATTATGAAGGGGACAATTTCAGTGAGACCTGGGAATTGATTAAGCAAAGTGAAGAGAACAAAGTGAAAAGAACAAAGAACAAATGATTTATTTAACACTTTAAAAACAAATACCTTTGAAAGTCTTAAGAACTTTAGTCAATGCAATGAGCAAGTATGATTCTAGAGGACCATTTCTTCACCCATCACCAGAGGTGATTGATTCAGAGTATACAATGAAATACATTTTTTGAATATTAAAAATGTGGGAATTTGACTTGAATATGTATATTTATTACCAAAGTTTTCTTTTTTCTTTATCTGAAATGGAATGGGCAAACAGAAGAGAAAATATTTTTGTTAATTAACTGCTGAAATTAACAATTTGATTGATGTCCTTATGAGAATAGAAAAGTTTGGAGACTGGGCTATCATCATTTAGATTCAGGAACTGTAATACTTCTTTGTAGGGGCTAGGGGACAAAATAATCAGCTTAATAAAGAACTATGCAGCTACTTCTATTAAATCATGATTCTTCTGCCAGTTAGAGCATCCACTAGTATGATATGAATACATGTAGCAATTGAGCTGGCTTTTGATGTGCCAGTTCATTATGTTGGGCCTCTTCTTCTATCTCAGGCCAAGAGTTTTGTCCTCCCTTTCTTTGATATTTATTCAGGGCATAAGATTTGCAGTATCAGTTAAATCTTCCACTATGGCAGCCACCATTAAAGTTCTTATGGAACAATACCTTCTTCCTTATTGCATGTCCTACTTTGTCTCAGATTAGGGATATTTATTTTGCTGCAAAATGCCCAGTCAATAAGAAATTCTTTCTGTGTCTAATATATACCCACAATTATGTTAAGTGCTAGTGATATAAAGAAAAGCAAAATATAGTCCCTGCCCTTGAGGAGCTTACAATTTATTGGGATAGATAACATGCAAACAGATACTTTCAAAGTGCTATATACAGGATAAGTAAAAAGTAATAAACAGATAAAAGCTATTAAAATTAATAGGGATTCCTGTGGAAGGTGGAATTTTAGCTGAGACTTGAAGGAAGTCAAGAGGCAGAGTTGGAGAGGAAGAATATTCCAGACATTGCAGTGAGCCAGAGAAAATATCTGGAACTGAGAGATAGAATATTTTTATTTCTGGGAACCCAAGGAGGCCAATGTTACTGGATTGAAGACTAAGAGATATGAAGATATAGAATATAAGAAGATTTGAATTATATGTAAGTATGACTAAGTTACAAAAATTTTGAACACTAGAGAGAGGATTTCATGTTTGATTCTGGGGATGGTAGGGGAGGATTAAAGTAGTGACATGTTTGGACTGGAGTTTAAATCATTTAGTGACTGAGTGGAAATTGGGTAAGAAATTTGTTTTGCAGGCACTCCATCCAAGCAGGCTATTGAAATAGCACAGGTGTAAATGGATGGAGGTCTGCACCAGGATACTGATAGTATCAAAGGAGAGAAGGGGGCCTAGTTAAGAAATGTTGAAAAGATAAAATAGATAGGCCTTAACCGTAGACTGAATATGGGAGTGGGAGTGGTAAGAGATAATAAGGAGTCAAAGATTACAGTCAAATTGTAAACCTGGGTGACTGGGAGGACAGTAATAAGAAAATTTTGGGAGAATACTTTGGGAGAAGATAAAGATTTCAGTTTTGTTGAATTTAAAATGTCCCACAAAATTGAGGGAATGACATAAAAAAATAATATGAGAAAGGAGTACACTGGGTGCAAAGAAGAAGAGAAAGAGAATGGTGGATAATATTTCACATAAAGAGATATGAAACACCTATTATAATGGAGGTTGGGTGATAGGCATTGTTTAAAACTTACTCTTATCAATATTGTCTCAAAGAGGAAGTAACATACTCAATCAGTTGAACACAGAAAACTATTT
Organism: Antechinus flavipes; assembly: GCF_016432865.1. Taxonomy (NCBI): domain Eukaryota; kingdom Metazoa; phylum Chordata; class Mammalia; order Dasyuromorphia; family Dasyuridae; genus Antechinus; species Antechinus flavipes. The sequence goes on from NC_067400.1 coordinate 256,595,873, forward strand.
TACCTCATAGAGAAAGAGGAGCAGGGAAAATTAAGTAAAGGGGAGGGGGAAGATTGACAGAAGGGAGGACAGATTAGGAGAGGTGGTAGACAGAAGCAAAACATTGGTGAGGAGGGAAAGGGTGAAAGGAGAGAAAAGACAAATATAAGGAAGAACAGGATGGAGAAAACCACACAAATAATAATCATAACTATAAATATGAATGGGATAAACTCTCCCATAAAACAGAAGCAAGTAGTAGAGTGGATCAAAAACCAGAATCACATAATATGCTGTTTATAAGAAACACATCTGAAGCAGAGACACAATACAATATAAAAATAAGGGACTAAGCAAAATATATTGTGCTGAAATCAACTGAAGTTTAAAAAAAAAGGCAGGGTTAGCCATCCTAATCTCAGATAAAGTAAAAGCAAGAATAGACCCAATTAAAAGAGATAAGGAAGGATACTACATTTTGCTAAAAAGATACCATAGACAATGAAACAATATCAACACTAAACGTATATACAACAAATGATATAACATCCAAATTTTTGAAGGAGAAATGTGTTACAGAAAGAAATAAGCAGGAAAACCGTACTAGTAGGGGACCTCAACTGTCCCCTCTCAGAACTTGATAAATCCAACCAAAAAAAAAAAAAACAAAGAAAGAAACTATGAAGGTAAATATAATATTAGAAAAAGATAGATAGAATATGCCTTTGGAGAAAACTGAATTGAAACAGGTAGGAATATGCCCTTTTCTCAGAAGTACATGGTACCTGGACAAAAACTGACCATGTAAAAGGTCAGTTGAGATAAAAACCTTAAAATCAAATGCAGAAAAGCAGAAACATTAAATGTATTCTTTCTGGATCTAATTAAGATCAGACCAAGGGCATTGGAAAAATAGATTAAAAATTAATAGAAAGCTAAATAATTTAATCTTAAAGAATAAGTGGGTCAAAAAACAAATCATAGAAACATTCAATTTCATTGAAAGAATGACAACAATGAGACAACATACAAAAAGTTTATAGGATGTAGCCAAAACATTACTTAGGAGAAACTAAATTTATTACTCTAAATTCTTATATCAACAAAATGAAAAAAAGAAGACATTAATAAACTGAAAGTGCAAATAAAAAAAAAAAACACTAGATAAAGAACAAATTAAAAATTCCCAACCGTGTACCAAATTGGAAATCTTGGAAAGTCAAAGGTGAGAGTAATAAGAATGAAAGTAAAAAACAAACATAAAAAAAACTATTGAACTAATAAATACATATAGAAGATGGTTTTATGGGGTTTTATCAATTGTACAGATAAACCATTGGTTAATTTGATTTTTTTAAAAAGAAGATAACCTAATATCTAGTATCAAAAATGAAGCTAAATTACCAATAATGAAGAAGAAATTAAAGCAATCATTATGAAATATTTTGCTTGATTATATATAAATAAAGCTGACAAACAGAGGAAAATGGAAGAATACCTAAATAACTGCATCTTAGAAAAAGAAAATTTAAAAACCATTAATGAATTCCCTAGGGAAAAAAATCTCTGGGGCCAGATGTATTCATGAGGAAATTCTACCAAGCATTGAAATAACAATTAATTTCAATGCTAAATAAAATATTTTGAAAAATAGATGAAAGAATTCTACCATACTCCTTTTATGACACAAACATGATGCTGATAACTCAAACCAGAAAAGAGCTAAGACAGAAAGAAAATTATGGACCAATTTCCCTAATAAATATCAATGCAAAAATTTTGAACAAAAAACTAACTAGATGATTACAGCAATATTTCATAAGGATTATATACTGTAATCAGGTGGGATTTATAACAAAAATGCAGAATTGGTTCATTATCAGAAAACTGAATAACATAACTGACCATATCAGTAACAAAACCAGTAGCAGTCATATGATTGCCTCAGAAAATGCTGGAAAATTTTTTCAACAAAATATAGCACCCATTCCTATTTCAAAACACTAAAGAGTATGGAAAAAAAGGAAGCATTCCTTAAAATGATAAGCAGTATGTATCTAAAACCATTGGCAAACGTTGTGTATAATGGGGATAAACTAGAAACCTTCACAATAAGATCAGGGATGAAGTAAGGATGATCATTATCACAACTATTACTCAATATAGTACTAGAAAAGTTTCCTATAGCAATAAATGAAGAAAAGAAATTGAAGGAATTAGGATAAGCAATGAAGAAACAAAATTATCACTCTTTGCAGATTGTATAGTATACTTAGAGAACCAAAGAAAATCAACTAAAAACTACTTTAAATAACATTAACAAAGTTATAGGATATAAGATAATCTACCTAAATAATCAACATTACTTTATATGAGTAACAAAGCCCAGCTGCAAGAGATAGAAAGAGAAATTTCACTTAAAATAACTGTCACAAGATCCCAAGCTTCTTTTGCTAGAGGATGTGTGTTTCATCACTGGGCTTTCCAGGCTGGGGCCAGAGATGTTGGTAGCTTACACACTGCACTTTGTTAGCTCTATTTGTGCTTCTTGTGACAAGGTTCTGGGGTTCACAATTTGCTAAGGCTGAGGGCCTTACAGCTGTCTTGCTATGCCAGAGGACTGCTGAGCCAAGATCAACAGGTCTTGACTACTGATCTGAGCTTCAGCCAAAAGCCTCGCATTATATTGCTCACACCATGCCTGCATTGAGCTGTACTTCCCTTTTTGAGACAGATCTTCCCTAAAAATCTTCTAAATTATTTTAAACTGGAAAATTGTTATACTCCATCTTCCTGTGAATAGTTTCACTCCTGAATCCATTTAGAGGCTATTTCCGAAGGAACCTAGGATGAGCTTAGGCAATTTCTCTCTGCCATTTTGACTCTAACCCTCTGATTTACTTTTTTAATGATACAGAGGAGGTGAAATCGTTTCTTTCACAATTAGTGAATGAGAATTTTCATGGAACAATGATATCTTTTAGTTGAGTTATAGCTTCTGAATCATTAAAAGGTCCACACTAAGGAAAGTTGGTTTGGGACTTTTAGTGGATTTCCCATTTATCTACAGTGAATATCTTTCTACCTTTGTGAGATTTCCCAATTTCTGTGGCATTTGGGGGAGAGAAGATTGAAGTGTAGTAGCCTTTCATCAGAGTCAGTATCATTCTTAATTTTAGGAATTATGTTCTTTTGAACTATTTTAATAAAGTTGTTTTTGTTGCATTTTATGGTCACAAGCATCAATTGCAATTTACCCTGAGCATGACTTAATGGATTGTCTTCAGTAAGATGAATACCAGAATAAATTCCTTCACTTGATAGTTGAGAAAAGAGAGGCCCAGAGTTACGAGGCAAATAGAAATAAGAAAGCACAAGATTTAATTACAAATGCTGATCATATATGGAAGATATGGCTTCAAATCTCAGGTCTGCTACAAAACACTGAAGGACACTAACCTCCCAAAGTTTGGTATCCTCATCTTTAAAATAAAGCAATTAGATTAAATAATTTCTAAAGTCCCTTTCATTTCCAGATCACATGGCTTATAAACTTAACTAGGGTCAAGCATCAAATCCACACTGCATCTGTCATATATACCAAGAAAATTCAAAACGGGGTCACAAGTAATTGGACACAACTGAAATTATTCAACAATAACAGTTGGTCTTTCTTTTGCAAATCTTTCCATACTCAAGTCCACCCTCCACTGTTCTGACAAATTCATCCTTCTAAAACAGTTGTAACCATGACATACTCATATTCAATAAACTCCCTATTATCTCCAGGATCAAACGTAAAATCATTCATTTGACTTTTAAAAGCCAATTGTCTTATACTAATATAAATGTAGTATATATATATATATATATATATATATATATACATATATATATATATAATATATATATATATATATATACTATATCTTTCTATTTTTCTTTGTGATACAGTAACATAGTCTCATTGATGTTCCTACTGAGACACTTCATTTTTTGACTCCATGAATTTTCACTGGCTATTTCCATACCAGGAATTTTCTCCTTCCCTAACTCAGTCTTTGGCCTTCTCTGACTTCCTTCAGCTCTCAGCTAAAATACCACATTCTTTAACCCTTTTGTGATCTTTTTTTAAAATGCCATTCCATTCTTCTAATATTATCTCCACTTTATTGTGTATATATCTTGATGGTATACAGTTGTTTGCCTGTTATATCTTCCTCTAGACTGTGATGTCTTTGAAAGTAAGGAAATTTTTTGCCTTCCTTTCTATCTCTACTGCTTAGCACAGTGCCTGGTAATTACAGTAGACAGTAATGTTTGTAGACTTGCTGACTTGATTTAACTTGACTGTTAGCAAGAGAAGAGACTGTAGACATCAAGTCCCTTATTTTCAGATAAAGAAATGGAAGCCTAAAGAAAGTTATTAGAGTCCAAGTCATAGAGTAACCAGTAGCAGAACTGGGAGTGAAATGTAAGTCTCTGAAGTATAAGCTTATTGCTAATTCCTTGATAATACACATTTTCCAACAATTTCACTGCGCTCTCACTGTGTCTTTGGTTTTTAGTTAAAACAAAACATCTAAAACTAATTTTGCAGATTTAAAATTGCTGGGGATGACTTTGCATATCTGCTTTAAGTATCTTAACCAGTAGCTTTTCTCCCTGTGAAAAACAAGGAACTGGACCCAGTGCATTTAAAGGGAGCTTTCTATTGACCACAAGTATTGACAATTATATAAAATGCTTTTCCTGGTCAACAGGGGGAGTTTCAAGTCAATAGTAAATAAATCTATAATAGACTTATGTAAGAAACTGATTCTATGGAAAATGTTAACAGAATTTAGGAGAACAGATTTTTTCCTCTCCTTTTCAAGGGTGGGAAGGAATCTCTATTGTTTTGGTAAATCATAAACAAAAGCTTTATTATGCGGCCAATATTTTAGGTTGACAAGAAAGACTTGATTGGATGGAAAAAAAAGATTGAAGTTAAGAGCAGCATATGGTTTGAAATTGAGTTCCCTTGTGAATGGAATTAGAGTGTCTATAATAAAATAGTAAATTAAGATAGAAAAGAGCATCCTGGGAAAGATAGAAAGAATTATATGTCTACAACTAAATATTTAAGATTAGTGGATTAAAACTAGAGAAGAAATTTGTTAATCTCTTGGGAACTCTAATCAGCTTTTCCTTGCAAACATAAAGAAAAAGAATTCCTTAATTTTTTTTGTTTGTTTTATTACATTCAATTAAACCAATGTTGTTGCCTCTCACACTTAAGTCCCTATTAAAGCTACTAAACATTTTAGGAAGTCCCAAAACTATATAGTCCATGGACCCCCATTGGTGTATTTTCTTTTACCAGTGGACCAGATAACACATTGTTTTAAATTTTTAAAAAGTATTCAAACTACAATGGGGAAAAGTTAAAAAAGACGATTCTTTCCCAATAGGTTACATTGTCTTAAAGGTTATTCTACCAACAGTGAAAGAAGTGAACATATTTAGAGAAACATAAAGAACTCACACACTGAAGCTCATATATCTCGTATTGCAGGACCAAAGATTCTGGCGATTTCATTAATAATGCTTTCAGTTGCCTCAGGACAGGACTCTGTCTTTTCATATTCTCCCTCTATACTAATTTTTTTTGAGATGATTGGTGTTGAATAACTTGCTAAGGGTCAATAGCTAATAAGTAAGTATTAAGTCAAGTCATATTTGAACTCAGGGTGTGACTCCATACTGACTCCTGACTCCATAGCTGGTGTTCCTCTAATCTATTTCACTTGGTGATCTCAACAACTCTTAGGAATTTAATTATTTTTTCTATAATAGTTCTCAAATCTACCTGTCCTGCCCCAACCTCTTCCTGACCTGCACTCTCACATCTCCAACAGCTTTCAGATATCTACAACTGGATATCCAGGAGACATCTTAAACTCAGTATATCTAAACCAGAATCACTATCTTTTCCCACAGACCCTCTCCCCTCCTAACTTCCTTATTACTATGAAAGGCAATATTATCTTTTCAATTCCTTAGGCTTACAAACTAATTGTCATATTTGAATTCTCACTTTATTTCTCATTATTTATTTTTCATTTTACCTTTTTTCCTCCTACCCTGCTCCCCTCCCTTACCTTTCCATTCAAGCTTTTGCCAAAGTTTGTCAATTGAATTTTTGCAAAATGTCTCTGCTACATTCCCTCCTCTACTCTGACACTGCCATTACTGTTGTACAGACATTTTCTCTGGCTGTTGCCTATTCTTGGAATGCTTTCCTTCCATACCTCTGCTTTCTGGCGCTCCCTTAATCTAAACCAAAATTCTGTTTTCTACAAGAAGTTTTTTCTCAATCTTTCTTAATGATAGTATCTTTCCTCTTTTAATTATTTTTGAAAAATATTATATGTAGCTCAGTTGCATATTTTTTTTTGCTTGTTGCCTCCATTATTTTGTGAGTTTCTTGAAAGTAAGAACTGTCTTTTGCCTCTTTGTATCCCCAATACATAGTACAGTGCCCTAGGATATAGGAGACATTTAGTAAATGTTTGTTAATTGATTATATGTCTTGTGCTAGTTTTACTTTGCTCTGCTGGTTTTGTAGAATACTGCTGGGGTGATGCTTTTCTAATTTTTGTAGCCATTAAGCTTTGATTTACTTTTATCTAAGCTTTATCTGTCTATTGACTTCATTTCTTCAGGGTCACCTTTCAGTTCCCACAGGCTAGAGTATAATGACTAGAAAGGTTTTCTATAGTCTAATAGTCTGACATAATTGGTTTATGAGCCACCACACCCACCTGAGGAGTAGTTAAACATGAACCAGTTAGAATGCCCCATTATCTTTTATTTGAATTGTCTCTGTCTGGTGGGAATTAGTCTATTGTCTAACACAGCTATTTAATTTAGGGTTAGGAATCCCTCATAAAACAACTTTACAGGTATTCCATTCACCCACAATTCATTTTGGAGAATTAAAGAAACTTCTCAGTTGTTTAGAGGCTGGAGAAATAAAGCCTACTTTTCTCTCAAGATTTTCAGATTTTCATGTCCATTAGTTTGAACCTGAACAAAAATTAAAAGACACAGAGAAAAGTTTTTTTCCTCTGTCTAATGTCCTGGTCCACATTTCTGCCTTTATTATGCTTATCCTTCAATCATGTATATGCTTGCTTGTACACACATTCCTACACACAAATACACACACACACACATACACACCTCCCTAAAAAACACAGAACTTTTTAAAAAAAGCAAAAAAACTCTGACATCTGTATTATATTTTGATCAAGGGAAGTTATCTCTTTCTATAAAAATATTTATTAAGTATTTTCAAGTAACTATTAAACAATGAAAATAAAAAGACAAAAAAAAAAAAAAAGAATCCCTACCCTTAAGAAGTTTTACATCAGAGGTATTGATGACCATCAAATTAAAACTTAATTGGGAAATATATAGCAAAATAAATAAATATAATACAATAGATAGTGTTAATTTGTGGTTTTCTAAGTCAATATGCAATGCACAAGAATCCATTTCTATTGAAGTTTGATATGACTGGTTTACATTCTATTTGTAGTATGTATGGGGTGAATCTATTTGTAGGGTGAACAGATAAATATAAATCACAGCCACACACACGTATATATTCACATATATGTATATATTTTATATACAAATACATAAACACACACTTATCTTTCTATTCATGTACACACATAGAGTAATTTTAAGTGTGTGAAAACACTATGACTAGGGAAATACATTGGTATCTTATCTTTGCTTTGAAGATGGTTAGGGATTCTAAGAAGCAGAGGTGAGGAAGGAGCATATTCTAAGATGATGTACAAAAATCACCAAGGTGAAAGATGGAATTGCATACATAGGAAACTACTAGTAGTTGTTAGATATTGCATTTTTATAAGAAGGATTAGCAGTTTGACTAGTGAAATAATTTTATACCATTTCTCTTATCCAGGAATAAAAGAAAACTTGGCTGTGAAGGAACAAGGAAGTGTAAAAAATTTCCTAGCCAATTTCATGGGATCCTCAAGTCTTCCATAAGACCCAGGCTTTGTACATGTGATGACTTTAATCCTGTTTTTATTTCCATTTCTAAATTAAAAAAAAAATTATTATGAGATTTGTGACTTCCCTAGGAACTTTAGTATGCCTGAAGGCCACCAACTTGCTGGAACCCATAACTCTGAAGAAATGTCCATGTCAGAAAAAATGAAAGATATAAATCAATGTTGTGAGGTAGAATGTTTCATTTGGTTATATTGTCAGTACTGCTTGGCTTGAGTTAGTGAATGATATTTCAAAAAAAAAAAAGGCTTCATTCAATTCAGTTTAATTTGTAGACTATAAAATCTCAAAGTTCAATCTAAATAACAAATTCTGCATGATCTTCTTGATAAGTAGCCATCTAGATTCTGCCTGAGTAATTCAAGTGATGGCGTACTCATTGTCTCTCAAGGCAACCCATTCCACTTGTGGAGTACTTTAATTATTAGGATGTTTTCCCTTTCCTATATAATTAAGCACTCTCAGGAGCCTGCCTGCTTAAGTTTCCTTGACAATATGTTATTGCTGACTAACAACTCATTCTAGTTATACATACATATGTGTGTGTATAAATATATATATATATATATATTTATATTTATATTTATATTTACACACACACACACACACACACACACATATATATATATATATACTAGACTAATACAGAATAATAGGGAATAATGATGGATTGGTCATGTGACTGCTTTGAAGAGTCCCTTTCTGATGCCAACAGGTAGGACATATTTGATTTGAAAGTGGTTTGTAAAGAATACACTTTACTATACCATAGTATACCTGAAATGAAATTTGTTGGGAATTTAATAAAAAGGAGTAGCCTCGTAAAGTTGGGGAAAGTACTGAGTCTGAGGATATGGGTTAGAATTTTTCTGCAATATTTATGAATTCTGTGACTTTAGGCAAATTATTTCTTCACTATGTCCCTTCATTGCTTCACCTGGAAAATAAGGAGATTGGTCTGAATGCTCTCAATAATCCCTCCCAGCCTGGAATTTTTTGAGATCTTCCATAACACATAGAATGTAGAAGATACAAGTTTGCCCAAATCTACAGGGAAAGGTGAATAGTACTATAAAGATTAAGAAAGGGGAAAATAATTTTAGTCACATTTTATATATGTGGTTTGATACTCTGGTAGATCCATTACATGGTTTCTTCTCTTTCTCACTTTGAGTAGAGCTTCTTCCTAATTTAGTTAACCAGGTATATCTTGATTTCTCTCTTTGCTCACCACCAGTCAATCCCTCCCCAAACATACCTTGCAGTTTTCATACTATTAGGTCATACTGGTGAGGTATGGTTCTAAAAGAATACTCTACTGTTTTTTAATGAGACAAAAGAAGAGGGTCTTCTGAAAAAATATCTAGCTCTTTTGGAGAATAAAACAATTCATGAGAAGTCATTAATGACCAACATTGGTTAATTTCTTTTTTAAAAAATGAATGTTGAAATGTATGATGGTAAATATTATATTTGTAAATATTTTCCCTGATTTGAATTTTATTTCCAGTATAAAGCTAAAAACCTTTATACCACTTCTAATAACTGTTTTTTAAATATATATATTTTAAACATTCATTTAAATTTTTTAACTTTCAATTCTCTCTCCTTTCTGTTTCTCCCCCAAACATTAAGAAAACTTACACATCAAATAATAAAAAAGATTTTCATATTAATCATGTTAAAACATTTAAAGCAAAAAACACAAAGAAAGTGGAAAAAGGATGATTCAGTGTGCATTCAGAATCCATCAGATCTTTCTATCTCTGGAGATAAATAACATGTTTTTCATTGTGACACATTCAATATTGTCTTAGATTGTTGTTTTGATCAAAATAGCTAAGACATTTGCAACTGATCTTCATTACAATATTGCTGTTACTATGGATGATGTTCTCCTCATTCTGCTCACTTAACTTTGCATCAGTCCATATAAGTCTTCCTACATTTTTCTGAAATTGTCTTACTCATTATTTTATATGGCACAATAGTATTCTATCACAATCATATGCCACAAATTGTTCAGCTATTTCCCAACTGATGGGCTCCCCAGGAATTTGAATTATTCACCATCACAAAAAGAGCTTCTATAAATATTTGTATACATATAAGCCCTTTCCCCTATTCTTTGATCTTTTTGGGATACAGACCTACTAGGGGTATAGTATCTAAGGATATGCATACATTTTTAGCCCTTTGGACATAGTTCTAAATTGTTCTCCAGAATGGTTGGACATTAATAATGTATTAGTGCATGTGCTTTCCCACATCCTCTCCAATATTTGTCATTTTCCTTTTCTGTCATATTAACCAATCTGATAATAGGGAGATGATACTTCAGAATTGTTTTAATTTGCAGCTTTTGAATCAGTAATGATTTAGAGCATTTTTTCATGTGACTACTTATAATTTTGATTTCTTCTTCCGAAAACTTCCTGTTCATATCCTTTGACCATTTATCAATTAGGGAATGACTTTTATTTGTATACATTTGGCTCAGTTCCCTATGTATTTGAGAAATGAAACCTTTAGCAGAGAAAGCTGCTGTAAATCTTCCCTTCCTTTTCCCCTTCTCCTCCCTCCCCGCCCCCATTCCAAACTTTCCTTTTAACTTTGGCTGTATTGGTTTTACTTACGCAAAATATTTTAATTTCATGTAATCAAAATTATTTATTATTTACCAATTAATTAATTAATAACATTATTTTCCCATGATTCATTCTCTTATTTAGACATAAACCCCACTCCCCTTATCCAGAGATACAACAAATAAAATTTTCAGAGAAATGCATTATCCTACTGCAACAAATTTGATCTTTGTAGCTCCTATGACCTCAACACAACAAAATTCTTTCCCAAATCATTGACATTTTGTCCTTATTCACCCTTACAAATAAGAAAAGTGGCAGCCTTACCTGATAGCTTCCTTTTGTAGTCTGTAAAGTCCTCTTGAGACTATATAAAATCTTATCTACCCACCTCTCTCTCTCTCTCTTTCTCTCTCTCTTTTTTTCTTACTGTCTTTCTTGTTAATTCTCTGTGTGCATGTGTGTGCATGTGTGTGTGCGTGTGTGTGTGTGTGTGTGTGTGTGTATGTGTGTGTGTGTCTTTTTCTGTTCTAGAGTTGCTATCCATTTGGCAAATGTCCATCTACTGATGTTAAACTTTTGGTCTTCTAGCCTTGAATCTCAATTTATTGACCTCTAGTCAAATGGACCAAGGTGAAATGAAAAGAATCACTCTCCAGATGTCTTAGAAGATCTGGATTGAGAAATTGCTAACATTATCATCTCAAGAACCGTTCCTTTTTGTCTAAGACCTCTTCAAAAATGAAAGTGGGAAAAGAACTACCCAATGTATTCTATCAATTAAATAAGAGACAGGTGTTTTCTTCCTAAATAGAAAGAGGAATGCTCAATGTGCAAAAATCACAGTGTGTGTTAATAGAAAGATTAGAACAGAATTAGAACATTAAAAAATTAAGCAAAACTAATAATTAGACAATCCATATTTCATTTCAGTACTAGGAATTATAAAATAGAACAGTCAAGTTTCTTTCATGTGGCTTCTTTCCTTGTGGTGGCTAAACTCTTCAAGGCTGCAGCTGGACCTTGTGAAACTCATGGGATCATCTCCTAAAGTAGAAGAACACAAAAGAATGGCAAAGGCAAAGAGAAACACGATGCAGTCCCTTGCCTTCTCCTTTCCCCACCTCGCTGCCATTTGTGGGAGGAATTTAAGTATAGAACTGTATTTATTTTCCTCTTACAGGAGTGATACTTTGTCACTTGGAAAGTTTCATCCAAGAGAGTATTAGCCAAAAGCTGCCTCTTCTAGTGGGGCAGAGGAATGACAAATCTATTAAGTCATTCTAAAATACCAAGTTCTTACATTACTGGGCCAGCAAGGAAGTTTGCCATCTCTAAAGAACCAAGCAATGTCATTTTATCCTTGGAGTTTCTAGAGGTTTTCAGGTCTCCATTCAGTCAAGGACTCTAATAAATATATTTGGTGTCTGAGGAGAGCTTAAATAAAGAAGGATAGAAAACTGATATTAAAATAGAATGTGGGCTTCAGTCCAGGGAGGTTATCCCAAAATAAACTTCAATTTCACAATTTGGTCAAGGACTGCCTTTGTCCAGGATAGTTCAGGTAAACAAATATTTAGACAAAAAGCAAGGCTCTCAAACTATAAACCCATGAAGAGTCTCTGGGGATTCGTGAGATCAAAACTGTTTTCCACAATAATACTAAGACATTATTTGCCCATTAAAATATTCTTCCCTTTTCCAATTATATATCTATGTGAGGCCAGATTTTCTTCATCATTTTAAACAAAACAACAGATTGCTATGGATTAAATGCAGAAGAAGACAGGAAAATTTCATCAAACCATGCCTGAAAGAGGTTTTCAGAAATATGTAAAACAATGCCTATCTTCTCACTATTTTTTTCACTTTGGAAAAGTTTTTTTCATAAAAATGCTATTTATATTAACATGAAATGAGTTTGCTATTATTATTTTAAATGGATGAATGAACAAATATTTTATAATTTTATCAGTTTAAATTTCCAATACAGTAAATATTAATTGATATAGTTCATGCAAATGAAAACTCTTTGGGGTTCTCAGTCATTATTAAGAGTTGTAAAAAAGGTCCCAATACCAACGGGTTTGAGAATCTCTCGTTCAGATGATCTTTTTCATTTTTCTGATAGGTAAACTCAATGGATAATCTAGTTGATATCAAAGTTGTCTACAGAAGAATTTAGAGATGCCACAAGCATATGAGTAGATCAATAAATTGTCTATCACATCCTGTATAAATCTGAGAGACATAGAGTGCATGTGCTAAGAGAGTGAAAAACAATCCTCTCATGCCTTGATTTGATCCTGAGCATCAACGATCTGATACTACATAATTTAAGCAGAAAAGAATGTTGGATATAAATATATTTGTTCCTTCAGGAGCTACCTTTACTGTAACTTGAAAGAAAAAAACCCCAAAGATTTCCTCTTTTTTCAAGACACTTATCAGATGAACATGCCATTAATTAAAAACCAATTTTCCTATTAACATGTTAAATAAGTACTCAAGTGCATTAGGTCACTGCTGTTTTTATTTTAACCTGGGTATCCTAAGAAAGCTCCAAAAAATCCTTCAAAAGAAGCTTCTCAACTCCCCATTTCCCAGTGCCCTCTCTTTTCTTCTCTCTGTTCTAGTAAACTCTTATTGACCAAAGCATTTTTCACTAAATAAAGCTTTTTTAAACTTTAAAATCAGGAGATTATAATTATTTTTCCTAAGGCTGAGAATTTACTTAAAAAGATCCTACCCTTTGGTTTAGAAATAAATGGTAAATGCAGGGACCTGATAGAACAGCAGGTCATTAGATTTGTTCTTACAAAGTTTTGGTTTACTAGCTATGTTAGGAATGCTGGGAATGTCACTGATCATTGTGTGCTGATGGAGTTCCAAAGTTTCTAGCCTATCTCATTGGTTGAAATGTAGCACTCCCAGACATACCGTAACCTACAAGTTGCAAGCCTGGGAAAGGGCAAGAGGCCTAGTAGAGTAAATTCTCTTTGAAATGAGAAAAAATGCCTCCTGTAAAAGGTGTCTGAATTCTTGTGGTTTGGACCACCTGTTAAACTGGTAAGACTATATGGGGGAAGGGAGCTAGAAAATTTTTCTGTGACTGTAGATACTGAGTTCTTCAAAGTATTTAAGGTACTTATATGCACTAGAAGATAGAGAATTATATTTCTCTAATCTGGTAGCCTATAAGAATTATTTTTGTTATTGTTGTGGTTATACTCTTCCCATTACCTAGTCTTATCTAAGTAGGAAACTAAAACTGAATCAGATATTTTATCTTCCTTTTAAATTGTTTCCTTTTCTTGGGAATGTGTATCATAGCAAAATCTCATTCCCATCACATGTTATTTTCTCCGCAGTTTTTTAATGCCAAAAGTCTTTAAATGGTGTAGAAGACAACTGACTTTCTCTTCCTTTAAAAGTATTTTGGTTCTCATTGTGCATGGTGTAATGCCGGAGAAACTGAGCAAGACAGAGATTAGAGACCAATTCAATAGTTTAATAAATGGAGAGATATATACTGGGACCAATGAATCCATGTTGGTGCCAGGGCTAGATGATACTATCATCTCAAAGAATCCAGCCCTAAGTATCACAGAGCAAGCTTTTTTATAGGATAACAAGAACAATGACATAATGGGGGGAGGCACCTAGGATGACACAATAGAGGGAGGTACTGGGGAGGTTACTGATATTCTAATGATGTCTAAAATGGATAAACCTTTATCCTGTCAAACATTAAGAAGGAATGTCTATACCCCAAAGATATAAAACCTTTATCTCATCAACCATTTAAGAGGGAATAATTATAGCCTGGGGTTTTGGGGCAGAGCAACTGAGGTAGACCTTTATCTCATCAAATATTAAGACGGAAAGGTTATAACTGAGGCAGATAGGACAATGGGGAAACTAGGTCAGGACATCAAAAGGTTACTGTGGCATAACAATAGCAATAACAAGATTATATGTTGATGAATTCTGGCAGACTTGGCTAGAGATGATTCAGACCAGTTCCAGTGATCTTGTGATGAAAAGATGTCTCTTCATCATTGTGATGTGATGGTTGTAGGAACTGAGGGTGAATTACAACATAGAGTTTTGTTATTTTCTTGAATTTTATTTTATTTTTCATTTTTTCCCTTTTTTATTTTTTATTTTTTTTGTGCAGCAAGATAATTGTGTATATATTTTACCACATTTAACATATATTGGATTACTTGCCATCTAGGGGAGGAGCTAGGAGGAAGGGGGGGAATTGGGAACACAAGGTTTTGCAAGGTCAATGTTGAAAAATTATCCAAGCATATGTTTTGAAAATAAGAAGCTTTAATTAAAAAAAGGAGAGAAGCATATCCAGGAGGTTTACATTTTACATTCCAGATTTTGATATATAATTCTTATTGCCAGGCTCACAAGTTTCTATTATTACTATGATCAACACTTTTCTTAATTCCTATTGAATTTTTAGTGTAGTCATAGATCCTTAGGGTTTATCTGCCCCCAGTCCTCATCTAAAACAAATCCCTTTTAAAATATTCTTAATAAATCATTATACTTTATGCTTAAAGAGCATTAGTCTCCATTGATAGGAGACTCATTACCTTATTGGGAGTTTATTCTACTAGTGTCAATTGTTAGTGTTTAGTCAGTTTTGGGTGTTAATTGTTCATTTTTAATTATTAATAATTTAAAAAATTATAAGTATCTTGGTTTTACTGTAGACTTTTCTTCATGTTAAAATGAGATAATTTTTTTTTCAGGCTTTGCTGAGCACATCAACTCATGAAACGCCAAGAATGTGGGTAGATTTGCAGAGTAGAGATAACTTAATCATTAGGCCTCTCTTCTTAAGACTTCTCCTTTCTGCTCATCTACATGGAAGAATGGAAATAGAATTTGGAGCTAGAAAACTGTGTAACTCCCAAATACCAAAACCATTTGCTTTTTATTGGGTAAATAGTTAATACATAGATTATGATACTGGCATAGACTAAGTTTCAGAGATGAAAATTGAGTTATACAAAGAGTACTTTTTTTAGAAACTAGGGTCAAGTGTCTGAGAAAAACCCATGCTAGAAAATGCGGAGACATATCTAAAGCCTACAGCAAGCATTATTGAAGAAGGGACCCCTAAACTCTCTAAAACTCCTTGAAGGAGAGATTCTCCTTCAACCCTGTGTCCCTGTGGGGATCCCACCCCACAAAGGAAACAAGATAAACAGCTTCATTCTGTTATGTAGGTGGGGCTGGTTCAATCTTGAGCTAGAAGAATTCCAGTCCTATTGAATTAAAGAGATTCATTCAATTCTATTCAAATTCCATTCCAAGCTGAAACCCTACTTGTAGATAAAAAGAGCCAATTTGAAACAACTCTTTGCAGAGGTTTTAAACATGCCATGCTATGCCAAGGAAGCCTCTGCCCACTGGAATAATATTCTCTTCCAGTGCTACTCTCTTTTTATCCTCACCTATTTCCCTAATGAGACTTTTTGCCTCTCTGTTAGAATTTCTCTAAACTTCACTTCTCTGCTAGAACTCCTCCACTGAGGAATTCAGCCTTTCTATTCTTGCATAGTAAAGGCTGATTTCCCAATGCCAATAATAAACCTCTTTTATCAGTCTAGCCTTTTTGGTGTAGTGCCACAGTTCTCTTTTAATGTACTGACCCAGTTTCTATAATTGTCCTATTCAGTTACTTTGCCTCAGGTTATAACCATTCCCTCTTAATTTTTGATAGGATAAAGGTCTTATATCTTAGACTTCAGGCTATTATCATTCCTTCTTAATGTTTGATGGGATAAAGGGCTTTATCCATTTTAGACATCATTAGAATATTAGGAGCCTCTCCAGTACCTCCCATTATGTCATCCTAGGTGCCTGCCCCCATTAGATCATCCCCATCCAGGTACCTCCCCCATTATGTCATTGTTCTTGTTACCCTATAAAAGAATCTTGTATTTGACATTCACTGTTGGATTCTTTGAGACAATAGTCTCATTCAGCCCTGGGACCAAACATGGATTCATTTGGTCCCAGTAAATCTCTCCCATTTAATAAATTATTAAATTGTTCTCTAATCTCTATCTTGCTCAGTTTCTCTGGCCTTACATTGGGTCTGTAAATTCCTTTACAGAGAATCTCTGTGCCACCAGAAAAGGATTCCCCCAAACCCTCTACCTTTGATCTGAATCCCAAGGGCATGTAGGGGAGCCAAACTTCTCCCTGAACCTCGAACCTGCCACTAGATCTTATCATTTAACTCCCTGACCACCAGGAATCCTAACCTCATTTTGGTTCCCTAAATCTAGACCTTATCATTTGGTTCTCTGACAAAAGGGAACCCCCAAACCTAAATCTCATCATTATTTGTAATGGAGAGAAACTGGATATGTTTTCAATAAGATCAAGGGTGGAACACACACACACACACACACACACACACACACACACACACACACACACACATATATATATATATATATAAAACTGACAAAGCCCATCGGCACGAGATAGAGAAATTCCATTTAAAATTACTGTTGAAAAAAGAAAATACTTGGGTTTTATCTGCCAAGACAAACTCAAGAACTATATGAACACAATTACAAAATACTTTTCATACAAATAAATTCAGATCTAAAGAATTGAAAAAATATCAATTGCTCATGGTTAGGCCTAGCTGATATCCATAAAAATAACAATTCTGCCTAAATTGGTCTCCTTGTTCAGTGCCATACCAATCAAACTTCCAAAACATTATTTTATGGAAGTAGAAAAAAATAATAACAATTCATTTGGAAGAACAAAAAGTCTACATTATTAATGGAACTAATAAAAAAAATATATATATAAAGGATGGTGGCTTGGCAGTACCAAACCTAAAACTATATTATATTATAAAACATCATCAAAACCTTTTGATACTGGCTAAGAAATAGAGTAGTGGGTTGGTGAAATAGATTATATACACATGATACAAAAATCAAGGTCTATAGCAATCTAGTATTTGATAAACCCGCAAACTCCAGCTTCTGGAATAAGAACTATTTGACAAAAATTGCTGGGAAAACTGGAAAGTAATGTGTCAGAAACTCGGCATAGACATACATCTGTCCCTCCATATCAAAATAAGCCTCAAAATGGGTACAAAATGGGGGCATAAAGAATGATATAATAAACAAATTAGGAGAACAAGGGATAATTTACCTATCAGATCTTTGGAGAAGGGAGGAATTTATGACCAAAGAAGAACTAGAGAACATTATAAAAGGTAAAATGGATAACTTTAATTACATTAAATTAAAAAGGTTTTGCATATGCAGATTATGTGCAGAAACAGATTACAAGATACAACAGAAACAAGATTAAAAGGGAAGTACAAAGTTGGGGAAAAAAATCTTTACAGCAGTTTTTCTGATAAAAGTCTCATTTCTAAAATATATTTAAAAAATTGTCAAATTTATAAGAATACCAGTTGTTCCCCAAGTGATAAATGATCAAAGTATATGAACAATTTTCAACTAATGAAATTAAAGCCATCTATAGTCACTTTGAAAAAATGCTGTAAATTACTATTGATTAGAGAAATGCAAATTAAAACAACTCTGAGATACTACTTTCCACCTCTCAGATTGGTGAAGATGATAGGAAAAGATAATGATAAATGTTGGAGGGAATGTGAGAAAACTGGGACACTAATGCATTGCTAATAGAGTTGTGAAATGACTCAACCATTCTGGAGAGCAATTTGGAACTATGACCAAAGGGCTATAAAACTATACTTTCTCTTTGTCCCACCAGTGCCATTTCTGGGTCTGTATCCCAAGAAAATCATAAAGGAGGAAAAAAGACCCACATATGCAAAAATGTTTGTAGCAGCTCTTTTTGGGATATCAAAAAATTGGGAAATGAGTTGATGCCCATCAATTGGGGAATGGCTGAACAAGTTGTGATATATGAAAGCAATGGAAAATTATTGTTCTATAAAAAATGATGAACAAGCTGATTTTAAAAAGGACTGGAAAGAGTCACACAAACTGATGCTGAGTGAAACAAGCAAAACCAAGAAAACATTGCACACAATAACTTCTCAGTGGTTCAGTGATCCAGAGCAATTCCAGTAGACTTTGGACAGAAAATGCCATCTGCATCCAGAAAAAGAACTAAGGAAACTAAATATAAATCAACACATGCTATGTTTACTTCTCTTCTCTCTCTCTCTTTTTTAAATCTCTCCCATGGTTTTTCCCTTTTGCTCTGATTTTTCTCTCCCAATATGATTCATAATGCAATGTGCATTAAAAAAATAAATTAAAAAAAAAGCAAAAAAGAAACTTAAAAAAAAGAAAATGCAGAGCCAACTCATGCAGTAAAGCAGTATTCAATGTAACTGCTCTGGACAGAATGGGACTCAGCAGAGATCCAAGTAAATCAGTATCCACTATATAGCTGGACATTTTCTTTTAGAGCAATATTTGGAAAAACAGTTTCTAGAAGAACAGAATCCAACAGACAACAGTGTAGAGCAAGACTTGTAGCAGATTTACAATGATATCTACCAAAGGATGAAATGTGGAAGGAACAATTATATGTTTAATCTAGGTTGAGATGGTCTTTTCAGAAGATGAGGAGATCATTTGGGTCCTTATCTCCTCATGCATAATAGGCCTAACCTGGAGGAAGCTGATGTTAATAGTTTTAAAAGAACTCCTGACATCTTATAGAGAAGTATTACTCTTTTCCACTTTTTCCACTCTTGACTCCTTTTTACCTGAGAAATTTTTATATGACCCTGGGTATGTGTGTATATGTATTTGTGAATATGTGAGTGTGTGTGTGTGTGTGTGTGTGTGTATAATAGGTATACAAATCAAAAATTTACTGACAATAATTCATAATTTTGCAACTCTCACAGTTTAAGTTATGAGACCCATATGTGGTTGCAACCTAAGTTGAGCTATAGAGAATATATTTTCCTGACCTACTGTTAATGGTTGCTGTGCTGGCTATGGATGTGAAGAAAAATTATTGTTCTATAAAAATGATGAACAAGCTGATTTTAGAAAGGACTGGAAATTGTATTATTTTAATCTCTTGCTATTAGTAAAATTGCTTTATGGCATTTTATGGTTTATGAGTATCTTATTTTCTCTCTCTCCTTTCTCTTTCTCTTTGTAGTGAAATACATTTTCTGTATTCAATTTTGTGTGTGTGTGTGTGTGTGTGTGTGTGTACTCTTTCTTTCACCATTTTAGAGTTGAGATTCCAGTTTGAACAACTTCCCCTGTTTTCTCCTCCTTTTCAATTTTTTCCTTAACCTTCTTTTCCCCCACTAATGAATTCTTCTTCCTTTCTCTTTTCATTCTTTTTAAGATCATCAAGATATAATCAAACTACTCCCAGGTTTTTTATCTAATTAGAATCTATTTTTAACTTCTGGTGGTGATAGGATTCAGAGGAGACACATGTTTTATTTCCTCATATTAGAAAGCAATTTGTCTTTATTTATTTCCCATGGTTATTCTCTCATATTTATCTTGTTAGGTCCCTCTTGATGACAACTGTGTTTACACTTCAGCATTTCTTTGGAGCTCTGTTTTTTTTCCCTCATTTCAAATGCTTAGAAATACTCTATTTCATTAAAGGTCTCTTTTCATCCCTATAAGTTTATACTTTGGGGAGAAATTTTTTTTTTTTTGGAAAGCTATTTTTGCTTGAAAGCCGATTCTCCTTACTTTTCAGAATATCATAATTCATGGTTCCTTTTCTATTTTATGGTAATGGTTATTGAATCTTGTGTGATCCTGAATATATATTCTTGTTGCTTGATTGCCCGCTTCTAACTATTTGCAGTTGTTTTTCTTTGACCTAGAAACTCTAGATTTTGGTTATAATATTTCTGGAAATTTTCATTTGGGGGTTTCTTTAGAGAAGTGACTATTCAATTTTAGCTATACTTTGCCTTCTGATTCTAAAAAATCTGAACAATTTTCTTTTATGGTTTTTAAAATAGGATATCTAGGTTCTACTTTCTTCTGTTTTTTTCAACCATTTGACTTTATTTAATAATTTCTTATTGTGTTTTCTTTTGTCCATTCTGTTTTTCTGAAAGTTTATTGTTTGGGCAAGGTTTTGTATTTTTTCTGGCAAGACTGTTGAGTACTTTTTCAATTCTTTTTTTCTATATCTACCAGTTCTTTTCTATTTCTTCCTCATTTTCTTTCATTTCACTCATTTAAAAAAAAAAAACATTTTACACTCTTAAAAAAACCTTTCTTACCTCATTTCTTTCATGAATTCTAGTTGAATTTGTATACAAATTATGTTTTTTTTAAGGTTTTGCTAGTACATGTTTTTGGATCCATTCTCTTCTTTTGAATTTGTGTTTTGAATTTCCATGTCACCATTGTAATTTTTTTAAAATGGTGGAGTTCTCTTTTTTTGTTTGCTTGTTTTTTTTTTTTTTTTTTTTTTTTTGCTCATTTTTCCAGCCTACTTCCTGACTTTGAACTTTGGACTTTATTTTAGAGCCAGATTCTATACATATCTGGGGAGAAAGTATAGGATCATCCTTTAACTGATTTCTTGAGCATATTGAGTGTTGTATTATTCTAGGATCTCAAGGACAGGGACAGAGTAGGCAGGAGATGTACAAACTTTAAATGATCCCAAAATGATCTAATACATGACAAAGTTTGACTTTTGCTGTCTTCCCCTTCCCTCCTGGGATATGCTCTGCAAATTCCTGATCTGAGTTTGGGTTTGAAACAACATTTCTATTTTTCTGTCCAGTATGGAGTTCCAAAAGGCAGTTCCTGGACCTAGCCACTATTAGACAGCTAGAAAATCCTATTAATTCAGAGCAATGGAATTTGGACTTTCTTTTGGTCTGAAACTCCTGTCCTGGACATTTCTATACAATATTCAGATTGGAATGGAAGCTAAAACTGAGACCATGCTCAACTTTGGGATTCAAATCACATTTATTAGTTGCAATGGAAACTTACTCTTTACTCCATGCAAAGCTTGGGATCCTAGAATACTATCCTTGAAATGCAAATTCTCTAGTTAGTCTACTCTGGATCTGTGACTCAGAACTGGGTAGTTAATGACAAAGCTACCAATCAGACCCTTTTCCTGAATCTTACACAAATTTAGGTCCTTCTATGCTCGATTTGAAATCTCTTCTTGCCCTGATACACCTTATCCTCATGATGGAATGAATGCTTTGTGCAGCATATGCCTGCTCAGAATCTATATATTTCCAGTGTTCAAAGACCTCTCTTTATTTCCCAATGCCTATTTGGGATGGAAAAATATCTCATGATTTTTCTTTCTTGCATTTCTAAATTACAATTTAATTTAGACAATTTTCTAGATTTGGAGGTAAGAGAAACTTGTACTTCTTCCTGCTACTAAAAATAGTCTTGAATCTGAACATTGCTGTTATTGTTCAGTTATGTTTGGCTCTTCATGATTTGCGGAGCAATTATCCATGATGTTTTCCTGGCAAAAATACTTAATGGTTTGCCATTTTTTTTTTCCAGTTTTAAGTAGGCAGGATTAAATGATTTGCCCAGGATTACACAGCCAGAAAGTACCCAAGGTCAGAGTTGAATTGATCTTTCTGACTCCAGCCCCTAGTGTTTTATTCACTGCCCCATTTAGCTGCCCTAGTCTTAAGATACTGGTTGTCAAATCAAACATGTCTTTGCTTTGTATTCTAAAAGGGTTGGTACCTGGTACTGAAAATCTTATGCTGGAGATATGGAACCCCAAAGCCAAAACTCAAAAAATCAACCTGTAAGGGGAGCAGAAAAGCAGAGAAGTTTTTTTTTCCATTTCTTTTTCTCTGGTGCTGCTGTTGATTGTATAGCTGAAGTTAGCTGTTTCTCTGAACTATGTGAACAGTTTTTTAAACCAAAAGAGTATTGTAGAGACCACTCTTTTCATACGGAAAAGATAATTAAGATTTTTCAGGTGAAACCAGAAGCTGAATGAAGAAAAGTTTCACAGCTATGGACTTAGAAAGTCTACTTACATAAGTATCTAGAAGATAATATGGATTTAACACAGTACTACTAAAAGGAGTTTCAGTGGGCAATGAAAACATGCTGATCAAAACAATGCTTAGTAGAGCAGCATCCAGAAAGGGCAATGTCGAATAAAAACTAGAAATGAGCCAGCTTGGTAGGAGCAATATATTAGAAAGCATTATTGACTGTTATGATGAAGATATTATTTCTTCATACATATGCCCTGGATATGTGTTGGGCCTGCTTATATATCCTCCCACATATAAGCCATGGACATAGCTATTTCCATTGTGGACATTTCCATGTCTTTCTCCTAGTCACACATATTTTCTTTCGTTGTTCATTTTTCTCACTAATGATACGTGTATTTATGGGAGAATCTGCTTAAAGTTCATGGGGAAAATATTTAATGTTATTCTTATTATGAGATCATTTCGTTAAAAATCTTTTCCCTGAACTAATTATATCCTTTTGCTATATATTAAAGCTATATAGGGATCTGAGAACATTGTGACTCCATAGTATTTTGAAATTAGGGTAACTTTTTCTGGTAAATCAAGAGATTTTTATAGGGATTTCATTTTTAAAGTGACTATCACTAAATCATGACAGGAAGGAGAATTTGATTCCCATCCTCAGCTTGTGTTTATCAAGACAACTCAAGTAACTCATTATATATATATATAGATAATAAGTATAACAAGGTCCTTTTACTAGATTGTTGCAAAAATTCTGCTTAACAGATTTTTCTTAAGTCCTAATTCTGAAATTTAAGAAAAAAAAAAAAAACATTGGTTATATTTTGCTATGGATTCTGGATATTTATTGTTGGTACCTGGTACTGAAAATCTTATGCTGAAGAAAGGTAATGAGCATATAGTACCTTCTACAGTTTCAATTGCTGCTCCCAATGATGTTCCGCCATATGCAATCATGAGATTCTCTAACAGGTCAACATGAGGACCTGGAGAAGCCACATGAGGGGATAGAAGACAAAGATAAGGAAAAGTCTCCAAAAGTTTCCTTTTGGAAAGTGGAGGATACTATAGCATGAAGATGGTTTAAGTTAAAAATATGAGTGAGATGCTATGTAACTGCTTGAATTCCCTGTTCCTTTTCCTTCCTTCCTTAGTAGTATGGGACATTCTCTCTAATTTATATGTGTTATGAATAAAAATAGAATTGGATAATTATTTCCTTTTAAAGATGAGGTTAAAAGAAGATGGAAAGGATTCTAGAGAGAATCTAGTACAAATCTCTCATAATACAGATGAGAAAAATGTGTGGCGAAATGACTTGTGCTAAATCAACTCTTTGTTAGGGACAAAGCAAGTATTAGAATACTTCTTTCCTAATTCCCAGTTCAGGACTGTTTATGTTATGCCACATTGCTTCTTGGTAACCTATGATCACAGAAATAAAAGAATAACAGGATCTCAGAGTTGTGGAAGACTTATAATCCATCTATTCCATTTTAAATCTAGTCTAACCTGTCCCTCAACAGGAATGTGTTCTACCACAGCCACAAATGGTCTGTTTCAAGTGAAGCCAGAATCTGTGGAAGCATTCTGTGTCACTTTTGTACAACTCTGAAAGAAAATTTGGGGTTTGTTTTTTGTTTTTTCCCCTCCAAACCTCAAGCTGAAATACTTTTAATTGTGACTTTCATTTGTTCCTTATGAGAAATTCAGTAGTATTACCCTTTATTTAAAAAAAAATAAATTTTACTGATATTTTCTGTTTCTCATGTCACCATAATCATTTTTTAATATTCCTCCTCTCCTTCTCAGAGTGCTAATCCATATGGATTATTTAGAAAAGAAAAAAATCAGCACAATTAATTGGCATAATTGAAAGAATCTGAAAACCTGTATAAAGTAAACACCATGAAGGGGTAGCTTTGTGGTATTATCTCATAGCTATTCATTCAAGTCCTGCTTGAATTTTATTTTTTCACATTTACTTACCTTTTGGTGAGTGGTCTCTTAAGTCTTTAAATGAAGAGGCCCCAGGAAACCTCAAAAATTCCTGATATCAATTCATCCTGGCAGAGTAAGAACAGCAGTAATGGCCACAAGTCCCTTTTCCTCAGTTGAATATCAATTACTTTCCAGTTCTCAAGGAATTTTTTTTTCCCTAAGAGGCAGCATTGAGCCCCAAGGCCAAGTTCCTTCCTACCTTTGCTCTTATTAGAATCAGATAAAAACCTTGTAAAAATTCATCAGATTTGCTGGTTTTGTAGAGGATTTTCCACATCTTCCATGGAATTAGGAGGGTACCTAGTTATATCCTGATTTGAGTAGAGAAGACTTGTTTTTATCATTCTCCATAACTGTCGCTCATTTTGTGTATATCTCCCCTCAAGAAAACAGTCTTGCTTTAGTTACTTGTGAGTTCCATTTTGTCCTATACAGGGTCTTTGGTGTTCCAAATCTTTCCAAGTTTTGTATTAAGACATTCTTAGTCATGTCCTCTCTGGTATCATGCAAAACAAATTTGATTTCTTTTCCACATGACATCCTTTTACATATTCAAATATACTTCCAATCCTTTCTTCTCTCCCAGGATTGTCTTCTATTATCCAACTTAAAAGTTCCCAGTTCTTTTCAAGGAGGTTCATAGAGTCTCATCTCAAGTCCTCTTACCATTTCTGTTTTCCTCTGAAATTTACTCGTGTCTCAATGTAGCAGTAAGAATTGAATGTCATAGTCCAAACAGGGTCTAACCAAGTCAAACTGACACCTTCATTCTAGACTGTATCCCACCTAAGAAAAAACTTTATAAGACTTCTGTGTTACTCTGTCCACTCATATGAGCTTGTAGTCCAAGTCCCCAAGGCCTTTTACACACACACACACACACACACACACACACACACACACACACACACACAATCTAGTCCTATTTTCTTATATTTTAACATGTACAATTAGTATTTGATATCAAAGTATATTCACATTCATTTGTACAAAATTTCATGTAAAAATCTGATCTTTTAAAATCATATTGAGTCTATTATCCAACATAATGGAGTAATGGAATTTGAATGAGTTCCATTTTTTAATTAGATCAGGTTCTTAGATTTTTTTTTTTCAGTGTGAGCATTTATACCGTGAAAATGGACAAATGGTACAAATCAGGACTTGATTTGTGATTTTGTTGACTGTCTAAACTTAAGAATGTAAAAGAGAAGAGAATATGTTCATGCAGATTATTTGGCTTTTTTTTTTTTTTTTTTTTTTTTTTTTTGGTGAGCTGTTTGTTTAACATTTACAGTGTACCTCTGCTTAAGTGCCTCCTTTGCAGGAGATAGAGACTGGATACGGGGGATAAGGACTCGGGGAAAGCAGAGTAAGTAATTGTTTTCC
The DNA here is from genome assembly GCF_016432865.1 of Antechinus flavipes. NCBI lineage: Eukaryota > Metazoa > Chordata > Mammalia > Dasyuromorphia > Dasyuridae > Antechinus > Antechinus flavipes. The sequence continues at coordinate 256,621,946 of NC_067400.1, forward strand.
TGGCTTCTTCTCTTGTGTTTTTACTATTAGGTTTATAAAATTGAACTTATATTTGCATATAGATGAATAAATTTAAACAAAATAGTCTCTGGTCTTTACCCTTTCCATTTATTTCTTTGGCTGCTTTAAAACTTTGTTTTGTGAGTGTTGGAGCTGCAGCAAGATGGTTAATTCTCCTTTTCAAAAGAGAATTTCTTGTTCAACTTTCTTACTACATTTACTTAAAATGAGCAGATCATATAACTAGCTAGGGTCTATAAAATAATGCTGATGCATCAACTATAGCTCTGGTGTTAACTTATTAATTTCTATTCTGCTATCTGAATATATATAAAACTCTATCTCCTTATAGCTCAAGTGTTTAGTGACTAGGTTCTATTTTTTTTAATCTAATATAGATCTTCCCCTTCTGTCCTCTATGCTTTGATGTGTAAATCATTACCTTCCTTTTCTGGTTTCTGGGAAATTACTTTGTACTTGTCTTGCCTATGTAATCAAAACCTATATAAGATGGCATCGTGCTCTGGGCTCACTGATTTTTATTTTAGTGATTTCTATGCTCTGAACATAATGAGCCAGTTTTTCTTTGCATTGTTGATTTATAATTAGCCCCAATATCTATCAAGGGATCCTTGGACAATTTTTATCACATTATTTAGGCCACTTTGGCCTCAGTGGTTGTCCTGTTCACTGAATAATGAATGAATTGAATATATCCATTCTATCCTAATACCTCTCCTCAAACCTTTTAGTCCTTAGCACTATAACCACATTTCCAAAATTAGTATGATGAAAATAGTTTTTATATATTAAGGAGAAATAATAAGAAAATAAAATGAGGGAAGAGAATGAACAGAATATCCAAAGTGGTGATGGTGTTGAAGTAAGAGATGATCAACAAAGTGAAAGTATGACAATCAGAGATTTGTCTAAATGAAAGGAACAGCTGATCTTCCCAATTGTGCCAGTGGGAGAGGGTACCTTTCCTCCAATGTATTGGCCCAGAGGGTTGGAGTGAGGAAAGAGTAGCATCAGTGAAGAACTGCTTTCTCATCCAGCTGTGTGTTCTCTATAAAACCAAATCTGTGAACAATGTCTCTGTGATCATTGGTTCTCACAATCCCTCTGGATGCAAGTGCTGGGAAAATAAAACAAGTCCATCTAAATGTGTATCTTCTTTAAGATGGAGAACATGCTTACTTCTCTCAAATATCCTCCCATCTTATTCCCAGAATTTTCCACTCACAAATCCCAGTCATATCCCTTGTACATAGTGTCCCAAACCCAAGTATCTATTGCTGTTCATGGTGATATTGCTGTGTCTTGAAAGATGGATTACAGTTATTTATACAATTCTAGCTTTATTCTACCAGAATAGTTAGTAAATAAAATATCATTTATGACAAAAGAAGGTAAGCATTGCAAGCACAGATCTTTAATGTACTTTGAGACTCCTTTCAAATAGACATAGAATCTTTAAATAACTATTCTTTTGGTCCAAGATGGACACCAGCAGATAACAGTAAGTAGAAGAATTGGCCAAGAAGAATATTCCAAAAGTATGCTAGCTTTTAAGAAGTCCACAGAATGAAATTTATAGCCAGCGGCATCACAAAATCAATAGAAGATCAACAGATGATATTTAGAGTTCTGCATGGAAGCATGTAGCTGCATTGGGCAGGAGTTTCACTAAGGATGCTAACTTAGAAAACAATGCCTGGCTATATATATTCTTTTACCATGCATATTCCCCAAATGTCTGTCCACTGCATATGAGTTCCTTGGTCAAGAGTATTCCCTAATTTCCTTCTTCTGACACATGCAGAAAAATATACCTCTTTATGAATAGGAAAAATTTTCCTTGGCATTTGTTTTGCCATGATGCTCAATTGTCTTTTGCTTTTAACTTTTCTAGATGATATGGTAAAAAAGGATAGCTAAATGGCACCTTGGAACACAGTTCTGGATCCGGATTCAGAAAGACTGACTGATCTTCAAATCTGGCCTCAGACATTAACTATAAGACCCTGACCAAGCCATTTTACCTTATTTGCCTCATGTTCCTCAACTGTAAAATGAGTTGGAGAAGGAAATGGCAAACTTCAGTATCTCTGTCAAGAAAACTCCATATATATGGGGTGAAAAAGAATTATGTGACTGAAAAACAACTAAAATGGTAAAAGAAACATGGTCAGGGGCTTGTGAATTGTAGCTGAATGAGATGAGGTTGATATCTTTCAAGACAGTTGTGAAAATTGAGTAAGGCTACATCTACTTCAGAGTTTGAGTAGACCTGAAGGACTCTGAGCATTGATCCAAGGGCATACCTAAGTCCCCTTCCTGCTATCCTCCCATGACATCATTTTCTCCATATTTCAGTCAAATATGGGCAACTATGTACTTTTTGGTTAAGTTCAATTTCTTGGGTAGTTCCCGTTTAGAATGTGAGACCCTCAGCCAATGAGGATGAGGGTCAATGGTGAGAGGGGGTATTTTCGTTAGGGATTAAAGTGTTAACCCTGCCCACAGGAGGTGCTTCCTCCCTTTGATCGCCTGTTAAATGGGGTAAGATGCCCTTCTCCCAAGAATGTATAATAAACTTTGCTTTGCTTCTAGAGATCTCTCCAGACTTTTTTTTTTAATTGTTATTAAATGGTGAACCCTCGCCATTTCTGAACCACCCATAGCTTTGAATGGGATGCTGACCCAAAGAATACCATAACATGGGGTTATATCAGGAGATATATAATTGAGAGAAGCCTTGATTATGATCTATATTGATAAAATGAACTAAATTTGGACTATACTTGTTGGAATATTTACAAACTGTTAAGTCATTAGAGTTGATAGAGACAATAATTATCTAATTTAGCATGGTTCAGTATCACTGATCTGATCTTACAAGGAGATGTTTTGGGCCAGAACCTAAAACAAGGTACTAAGTAGAACTAATTGATATAATGCTTGTGTTCACACCTGTACTCATTGGAATTCACACGGTTGAGAGATTTCAGGGTTTAGTATGAAATAGCCTAATTCACACCTCCCTTAATCCCTTCCTTGGAGGGGAGGGGTAAACCTTTAGGAGATAATATATAAGAAGCAGACTCAGTAGAGAGTTCAGCTGAATTTAGATTGAGAGGGGAATGACAAGTGAGTTCAGCCAGAAGCCCTTTCTTAGAGGCAAGAAAGATTCATTACAACTTCCACCTGGCTGGCTGGAGGCTGAAGGACAAACCTTTGGATTTGGAGACATTCGGAGGGAGCTCTTGGAACCAAGCAGAGAGATAGGCCTCTAAGCTAACCGGGCTATTTTGGAGGAAGCAATAAAAGATGTGAACGTTTATGAGCTGGCTGTATTTGGGTGATTAAAACTAAGGCTGCCTCCAGAAAACCTCCCCTTGAGAAACCTTTCTCCCAGAGAGAACCACTATTTTAAAGAAGAAAAACACCACATATACTAGTAAAAAGAGTTTCATAACCATAACAAAGCTAAGCGAATACAAACCCAATCCAGGTTTAAATTAATTTAATCAAATTAAATTAATCCTGGATTTTAAATCCCAGAATTGGCACTGACTATGTATTCTTGGCCAAGCTACTTTCCCATTTTGGTCCTCAGTTCCCTTATTGACTTATTGAAGTAAATGACTTCTTAGATCCCTTTCCATTTTAAATCCTGTTTTTCTATGATCCTGATTCAAAATTACCAGTGAAAAGCCTTTCTATATTCAAAGAACTATAATGATGGAATCATCAAGTAGAAACTTTGAGAAAAAGTTTCTAACCTAATACAAACAAAATTAAATTCAACAAACATTTATAAAGTTCCATCTGAACTAAGTGCTAGGGAAGACACAATTTAGATGAGACATAGTTATATTCTTATGTAGCTAATAGTCCAGTTGGGGAATAAGACACAAAGATAGATGACAGTACAAAATAATATATACTCAGTGCATAAAGAAAGAACAAGATAGTGTTCCAGAAGAAAATTTATTCTATTCAGAAAACTGTATTGTTATGAAAAATGCCTCTCCTTCCTCCTGTCTGTCTCCTGGCTTCCTTCAACTCTCAGCTGACTTCCTTGGGAAGTCTTCCTGATTCCTTTTAATTCTACTGTCTTCTCTGTGTTGATTATTTCTAATTTATCCATATCATCTCCTTCACAAATCCTGGCACTTAGTAGAGACTTAGAATGTTTATTGATGAATTTGATTGACTGATTCCTAAATTTCTCCCTCTCTACATGTATTCAGGCTTGTTTGGATTGGTGAAATTCAATTATCTCATGGAACAGTCATAACAGAGAAGAATAAAATCTCAAAATCAATTATATACAGCTAATAATACTTTGATGAATCTACCAGTCCACTAACTTGGGTACTTTTTCTACCAGTGTAGATCAAAACTCTCCTCATGCTATATAACTCATGTCCTTGTAAGCCTACTTTTGGTCAACACTGCTATTACCATATGACTAAAGAAGTCTGATATTTCAAGGAACTGTACTCATGCAATTATTTCTTTATATAAACATACATCAAAAGTAATTAATTAATAGAACATTTACATTTTGGACCCTCATCATCTTCATCTGTCAAATGGATATAATAACACTAATAGTAGTATTGACCCTTCAGGGGTGTTGTGAGATTCATATAATGTAAGTATAATATTTATTATTTTTATATGAATATTATTTATTTTGAGTTGATGTCAATTTAATAAATCAAAAAGTATTTGTTAAGCACTTTTTATGTGCCTGGACTTATGCTAAGTGCCAAGAATTCAAAAGTTAAAAACACAGGGACAGGATGGACAGAAAATGCCATCTGCAATGAGAAAAAGATCTAAAGAGACTGAATGCAAATCAACACATGCTATGTTCACTTCTTTTTTTTTCTGTTTTTTTTTTTTTAATCTCTCTCATGGTTTTTACCTTTTGTTCTGATTTTTCTCTCCCAACATAATTCATAAAACAATGTGTATTAAAATAAATGAAAAAAATAAAAAAATAGTCAAAAAGGGAAAGGGTATTAAGGTTGTTTAATTAATCCTCCTTTATTGGGGCCAATATGAATACTTCCAAACTAAGATAACATTTCCCCCTCACATAAGTCTGGGATCACATCTTCAAAGGAAAGAAGCCAACAAGTAAAGGATTACTACCAGGGATATTGTCAGAGTGCCTTTATTCCATGACAGGAAGAGGAAGACTGAGACTGTCTACTACAAGTAGATTCATGCTCCGTGACATCTGAGACTGGTCCTGGGTTTAACTCCTGGATCAGTTTGCTTGTCATGCTTGATTCAATCTACCGCTTTTCTAGCATCAGAATTACATAGGTAATTTTTTTAAAGATAGGTAATTTTTATAGATAGCAAAGAAATGCTGTTAGATCTGGTGTGCTTTGCCATTGTTTAGTTAGATCATAAGCAATGTAACACTAAAGCACATAGAAAACTATGAATTTCTAGCTTGAAATATTCAAAGTATAGAAATGTCCAGATATGGAGATAGGGGAATCCCAGATATGGGACAGAGCACAGGGAGTATTACATAGTAGGAAAGGAAAAGTCTATGGAATAGTTAAAGAAATACCAACCCAGAAAAACCAGGTTTTTTTTTTAATAATAGCAAATATGTTACCTAATGATAATAATATGGAATTGTTGTTGCATTCACAAAGTCTGACATTTATATAAGCTTTACTGAAAAAGTAGGTTTTTATATTGGTAAAAAAAAAAAAAAATCGGGCGTCCAATTTTTCTGAGGAAGAGAAAAAGGAAAGCAGAAAATCTTCCTGAGACACAATTCCAACATCTGAACATCTATTGGATATAGAGGTTATTCCAGGTAGATTTTAGGTTTTCTGTGGTGTTTTCTTCTTTTGTATAATATATGATGGTTCTCTGTGGGAGCAGATTTCTTGGGGAAGTTTTCTGGAGGCAGCCTTAGTTTCAGTTCTGAGTAATAATCACCTCAAATGCAGCTAGCTGATAAAATCCAAACGTTTATTTTCTCCTTCTAAATCTTGTCTCTTTCCTTGGGCCTGGTCAGCTTTCTTAAGAGCCTTAACTTGTCAGTCTCCTGAATTGACTGATTGACTGACTGAAGCTCTAATAGCTTCTTATATATGATCTCTTAAAGGTGTGAACCCAAAGGTTGACTCCTCCTCTGAGAGAGTGGGATTGTGAATTTCTGACTTGTGAATCTCCTAAACTTGTGAACTCCAATGTGTGAGCTAATGTGTGAACTCTCAAAGGTGTGAGCTCTAATGTGTGAATTCTCCCAAAGGTGTAAGCATTGTTTCTATCAATTCTAGTGACTTAACACCTTGTAAGGATTCCCTCTAATGTGTGAACCAATAAACATCGTTTCTATAAATTCCATTGAGTTATCACTAGGATTCTAACACTTTTCCAATTATTTGGTGACTTAGAGATAAATGGGTAGCAAAGTGGATAAAGTACTGGGCTTGGAATCAGGAAGACCTTAGTTCAGATCTGGTCTCAGAGATGTCATATACGTGTGATTCTGAGCAAGTCATTTGTTCTCTATTTTCCCATCTGTAAAATGGGCATAATAATAATAGCATTGACCTCTCAAGGCTATTGTGAGGATCAAATGAGATAATAATCATAAAGAACTTAGCCCAATGTTTGTTATATGTAGTAAATGCTATTTGTTAGCTAATATCATCATCATCATCATCATCATCATCAACAATATTATTAAAAATATGCCTTTATTGAAGATGGATCTCAGGCCAGAATTCTTTTAGCATTCTTGAACCACTGAATATTCCATTGAAGGACATTTTCTATTCTCTAATACAGCAAGAATATATTACAGAGATTTCCTCACTTCTATATGTAAACATGTTTGTTTTATCAAACATATCAGAGTAAGATAGTGAGGGACACAAAATGCAAGCAAACATCAACAGAAAGTGTGAAAATGCTGTTGTTGTCCATACTCTGTTCCCACAGTTCTCTCTCTGGGTGTAGATAACTCTCTTCATCACTGAACAAGTGGAACTGGTTTGAATCATTTCATTGTTGAAGGAGCCACACCCATTAGAATCGATCATCATATAGTTTTATTGCTGTGTATAATGATCTGGTTCTGCTCATTTCTCTTAGCATCAGTTCATGTAAGTCTCTCCAGACCTCTCTGAAACCATCCTATTGGTCATTTCTTACCGAACAATAATATTCCATAACCTTCATATACCACAACTTATTCAGCCATTTTCTAATTGATGGGCATCCACTCAGTTTCGAGTTCCTTGTGACTACAAAAAGGGCTGCCACATGTGGGTCCCTTTCCTTCCTTTAAAATCTCTTTGGGATATAAGCCCAGTAGAAACACTGCTGTGTCAAAGGCCATGCACAGTTTGATAACTTTTTTGTAACTCATATAGTTTTTTGAAATCCATCAAGTTTGAGGAGCATAAACTCCACATAGCTGAAACTTCTTTTCCCTTTTGTGACTAGGAAACTGTTAGGGATGGTTGCTGTCAATCAGGTCTTAGATGCAGTCCTGTCTTCTTTTAGGTAAAGCCTCCTCTTGGAGAAAAGAAATAGTATCCAAGAAATGCTGGTCCTATCATATATGGTATTTTGTAATTGACATAATAGAAAAGACCTGGATTTGAGATGAGGAAAAATAAAAGTGAGTTTGGATCTGTCACCAAATAGTGAATTTGAAGACTAGGTACAGGGAGCCTTCTTGCACCAACTTCCTCCATAGTTGAACTTGGCCTTGCCAAATAATCCACTGACACATTTAGACCACTGAGCCTCACCTACTTCCCTGTCATTTTGCTCTTTATTCCTTAAGTCACATGCCATTTATCTGAACCCTCCTGTATGACATCTTTTACGTTTGTAATTGTATTTTCAGTGATTAGCATAATACTTGGGTTAAAAGATTCTAAAGGAGTGGGAAGGGAGTCTTGAGTCTCTCAATTCCAACCATTTCATTTTAAAGATGAGAAAGGCAGGCAAAAAAGGTTAAGTGACTTTTGTAGTATAATACTGGATTTGAAGGTCTTCCTGATTTCAAGTACAATCTTTTATTCTTCATTCCCTGTTGATTCTCAGTAAGTGTTTAATAGTTGCTTTCTCCTTCATTCATTTATGAAACTACTCCAGTTGTAATAAAGGACTCGTCCAGGATCAGTTACAGCAAATGGTGAAGTTTTGAATGCTGTGGATATGTTCACTTACTTTGGCAATCTACTTTTCAAGGATGTCCACACTGATAATGAAACTGACACAGGCATTATCAGAGTTAGCTCAGTGTTTGGGAGGCTCCAAAGGACAGGTATTAGACTACCTTAACAAACTGAAGGTCTACAGAGCCATTGTCCTGACCTCATAGTATGGCTGTGAAACCTGGACAGTCTACCAGTGCCATGCTAGGAAACTGAATCGCTTCCATTTGAATTGTTTTGGGAAGATTCTGAAAATTAGCTGGCAGTTAAGACACTAGACACTGAAGTCCTTTCTTGAACTAAACTGCCAACCATTCCAATTCTACTGCAGAGAGCACAACTCCATCAACTGCTCACAAGGTGTTCAAAAAACTACGTTCTGTACAAAGACACTCTCAAGCTCTCTTTTAAGAGATACACTCCAACATGGAGTGCCTCATGAGAGAAGATGCTGTGCTCTGTGAGCAAAGCAGAATTGAATTAGCTCAGAAGAAATGTGAGATGTGTAGTTAGAAATTCTACCCCAAATGTTCATGGGGACTATTTGTACCCAACTTGTGGCAGACCATTCCAAGCTTGTGTTGGACTGATGAACCACAATCAGATACAATGTAACTTGACTCTAACATAGTGATGCCATTTTGGTGCCCTTTAACAATTAACTTGTAATAATAGTTTACATCCTGTGCAGAATCTGTGAAATCTGATGATTTATTCTTGAAAATTTGTGAAGCAAAAATATTCTAAAACTTTGGCATGTTCTGCCTCCCAACAAAATAATTGTTGGAAGTATCCTAAAACTCAACACATTGTGCTTGATCCTTAAATTCTTTTTTAAATGTTTCCTTGATGTTTAGAAAAAAAACATTTTGCTATTTTCCAATATCCCATCAAAAACTCTTCCTAATAACTATAGTTAAGAAAAACCCTAAAATCTGACATTTTGACAATGTCTGAAAGTATATAGCTCATTCTGCACTTGTTGTCTACTATCTCTCTTATTAAGAGAAGGGAAGTATATCTATCATAAGCTCTCCTTATGTCACTTATGTCTCCTTAAGTCACTATTGGTCATTGCATTCATTGATTTGGCTACTGATCTCTGTTTTGCTGTTTTACTTTATGTTCTCATAGCCACTGTGAATGTTGGTCTCATGGTTCTAAAACAGTTAATCTCATCCCATACTATTTTCCATAGACAATGGATTCAAGTACTAACTCCCTCAGCATTTTACCAAAAAAAAAATCATAATTTGTATATTTCATTATAAGCTTCAATTGTCAATATAATTTCAAAGAAAGGTAGTGACAGAAGAGAGGATAGGACATAATTTTTCTTAATAGTTTTCAATTTCAATCAGGTAATTCTGTACAGTGTGTGTGTGTGTGTGTGTGTGTGTGTGTGTGTATGTGTGTGTATGGGGGTTTCATCAAAAATCTTGGTGACAAAATAATGGATACTATATATAGCATTTATTTATTAGTGTAACCCATGATCGAAATCATTTACTCTATTCTCCCTTCCAGCACTATCAAGGGCCTGGGTTCAACTCATGACAGCACCAGGACAGCAAGAAGCCCAAGTAACAACAAAAATAACATTTAATGAATGAAGATAAGCTCATAGTTCTTGCTCTGCATGACTAACTCGATCAGGATGGAAACTTCAAAGGTAATCCCTTTTATTCAGATCATCCCTAGGGATGCAATCTAAAAAAATCCCATAGGCATCAAGCAGTTATGGATAAGGAAGCTCAACAAGTCAATTCTACTGTTCCTGGAAGTTGTTACTATCATAGTTCAACCCTAGAAAAACCCTGCATTACTTTTAAAAAGTTCTATGTAAATTCCCTATTTTCTATACTCCTTAGGTCAAATGAAGTAAATAAACATTTATGAAGCATTGTACTTATCTCTGGGGATACAAATACAAACATAAACATAGTTCTTGACCTCAAGGAACTTACATGCTAACAGGAGAAGATAACGGAAAAGAAAGCTGAAAAGTAGAGAATAATAATATGGAGTAGAATGGTAGAAAAAATCTGGGATTAAGAGTGGAACCTGGAAAAGGATAAGAATGTTCTGGGAGTTTTATTTTAAATTGAAGTTCTAGGAGGAATCAGCCTGTCAGAGGAAGGGGCTACAGGGACAGATATACTTCCAGGATGATGTCTGTTGCAGTATGAGAAGGTTCTTGGCTTTGATCTTGAGGCCTGATCCTAAAGGATAGATATGTTTCTAACTAATTGCCTGGCATTGCATTAGAAAACTCTCTTATTGTATTCATGGTATCGTTTGTGTGGTTTTACCCAAAGTAAGTAAAAATGGCCTTTAATGGCTCATTAATTCATCATTTGAGGCAAAGAAATAAATCGGGTGTTGACATCACTAGTGAAATCTCTCTCCAAGACTTTTAACATGACATCATAACATAAGAAATGTTCATTCTTTGGATTTGTCAAGTAATTCACTGGCTTTGCTCTCCAAGGAGAATGCTGGACAGGAACTGTGTAAATAATTCTTTTCTTTTTTCAAAGATATAGGTTGCATCAGTTAATCTGCTCTTAATAGATTCTCAAACTCTTCAACATGAGATCTCTTAAATTGGGACCATAAGCTTTTATCTTCATGCTGGACATTTTTCAATCTGCTGCTGTTGTTAAATTTCCAAGTCAAATTTCCTCCCCTTCTCTACTCCCCATCTCTCTCTCTCTCTCTCTCTCTCTCTCTCTCTCTCTCTCTCTCTCTCTCTCTCTCTCTCTCTCTCTCTCTGTCTTCTCCCCGTCATGTAGGTTAGACTGGCTCTTTCCCAAAAAGGCAAAGAAGCTGTCCCTAAAACATGATCGGCCCAGGGGATTAAGGTTTTAATCACAGTAGTGTTGAAGCAGCTTTCTTAACAAAGGGCATTAAAGAGTCTGCCCCACGAGTAGTTGGGGTCCTTCAGAATTTGGAAATGTCTCAAACGTATATAAGTCAAATTGCTTTACCTTGCTGATGAGACATATTTTGTTCAGAGGCAAGGAGCAGACTAATGCCTGGAGAAGAATGAGGTTGGCTTGCATGTTTTCCTTAAAATGAAGTTTTTAGGAATAATCTGTCAATTGGATAAAATCTCAGTTCCACCTAAGTTGAGTTGATGCTTTCTTGTTGAGTGTCATTTCTATAGTATGGCTAAATAAGCCTCTTTTTGTTAACTATTGAATGACCCACAGGTGTCTTATCCAGGTGTCTGGATCAGACTCATATTACAATATCATTCCAGCCTCCTCCCCCTTCTACTTCTTGCTCATGCAGTGCTCAGCACCATCAGTACCAAGGAGAATAAATGCAATAACCTATAGTTTCATTCACCATTCTAATGGCTTTCTTGATTTCTAGTCCTTATTTGCTTTCTCTCCTTATTTGTAAGTTCCTTTAGGATGGGAACAATATTACCTTTTTAACACTGTCATTTGTGTCCTCAACACTTAACACAGTTCTTTGCATACTGTCACTACTTTACAAATTTTTTTTTAATCATTCAGTTTTAGATATGAAGCAATTCCCCAAATTGGTGTTGCCCAGGAAATCTCATTTCTTCTAGCTATATGGTTTGATTGCAAGCTCATTCTACCTAAAAAATTAGAGTTAAAAATCCCGCTTCCCTCCTCTCAATGCAGAAGGCTGGAGTTCAAGTATATTATTCCTGAACAAACATCTCAGGACACATGAAAACATATCTAAGCAACAGTGGGAATGCATATATTCCATGTAGAAATTTGCTTTAGATTCTTCCAAGAATCACCAACACTCTATCAGGCTGACTAAGGAACTCCTTAACAGAACAGTGTCTCTCCTTAATAGAACAGAAAGCACCTCTCTTCACTTTTACACAGATGTTCATGATGAGGGATCAAAAACTACATAGGATTACTTTTTGAAAGTCAGGGCAGGTGTAGAATGGTAAGCATTTAACAATTCCCTCTCCAAAAAATAAAATGTAAGCAAGACACACTTTTAAGCTTAATTTGCATTATTGACAGTTTTCTCCATCATTTTCTTAAGACTAGATAATCAACAAAACAAGAGATGCAGTTTCAAATCCAATTTCTGAGGTGTCAGTGCTCACATGGAAAGAAAAATTATCAGTTCTAGACTAATTCATGCTGAATTCGACTAGCTCCAGCATACCCATGATGGAGTATGGTTAAAATTTGCGATAGGATTGGCTCTGAGTTTTTCCTCAACCGAAAGCAGCCATGAAATAACCAGATATTGAATATTCATCTGCAAAAATGAACTCAAAAGGGAAAAAGGAAGCAGAAGAATAATGGTGCTACTGAATTTAGGAAAAATGAAGTCCCTCCACAGCTTGGAATTTTCCTATAACTTTTACATCACCAATGCCAGTATTTGTAGCCTCTAGACTCTTATAACATGCTTTCTTTTGCTGCCAGGGAAGTTAGTGATTTAACTTTATCCTAAAGTCATATTTCTTATGGATGCCATGGATTTGAAGTTAAAGAATCATGAGAAGAGATAAGATAGTACCTCACAAGTTCTCAAGGATGAAAACAGGGTCAGGGGTTTATCTTTTAGAGCATTTCCTGTGTGCACTTTGAAACTTTTGAATCGGCTCTTCAAAGTAGACACCAAACACTCTATCTTCCCACTGAACAAATACATTTTCTTATCATTTTTACTCCCTCCACATTGGTTTATTGAAAAGAAAATCCAGAATTTTCTGCATTATAATGGCATAATGATTTAGTATGGAGGGGGAGGATAACTGAAAGAGAGAGAAGGTGTCATATGTATGTTGTAAAGCAAAGCTTCTTAAACTCTGGGTCACAAGCCCATATAGGTCTGTGTAACTGATGTGGGGTTGTGGAAACCTTGATAATATTAAAGGTATCAGATATTCCACCAAGATTTAATTCTTTATGTAAAAATAAACAAGCACATTTTTATTAGTATGCAAATCTGGTTTTACTCTTGAACAAATGCTCAAATTATATGTATACCATAGAATTTTTTAAAAATTTATTTATGATTTGTTATTAGTAAATGTTTGATTTGTATACTATATATCTAGGGTCACATTAAAATTTCTTGGCAAAAAGGGATGAGGAGGGGGAAAAATTTAAGAACCCTGCTGTACAGAATATAGGCTAGTGCCAGAATCAGATCTAGATTTAAGTCTGAAACACAGAAACTACCTGTTAGTGAACAAGTTACTTAACTTTTCAAGTTCTAATCTTCATTGGTGGAGGGAGTTTCCACAATGGGAGCTGAAATTTTTTTCCTGTTGAATTGATAGGTCTGGACCAAAAAAAATTTTAAGTACCTTAGTATATACAAGCATGAATACATACAGCTCTGTGTAAATTAACCTTTCCAATACACAGTCATTTTTTTCTTCATATAACTATGGTTATTTGTTATATAAGGTATTTTCTTTTCCCCAGTGAAGCCAACATATAGTTTCCCTAAAATTAAGCCTTGTAAGCAGTGGCCACAATGCTGACATGAATTTTGGCCAAATTTTCTTCTCCAAGGTTCTTTTGTTGTATTTTTTTTAAATAACGAAAATGTTTCTCTTTAAGAAGCTGTCTAAGCTGGGGAAAAGGAACAGTCAGTAGGTGTATGTTTGTATTAATTTGCTATACAATTAAATTCAGTTAAAGGTCAATAAAAACATTTCTTTGATCTCTTGTTACAGAGGATTCTCTGTAAATACATTTCTCGATAAGGGAGTTACAACTAAACACATTTTACATACAGTGCACTGGATCACTGGTAAGCTTGTGATTAGTGACTTTAAAAAAATTATGGCTTTTAATAAATGTGGAAATGTATAGAAAAATTGTACATTTTTAACTTCTATTGGATTATTTGCTATCTAGGGAAGGGGGAAGAGGGGAGAGAGGGAGAAAAATTTGGAACACAAGATTCTGCAAGGGTGAATGTTGAAAACTATTTTTGCATGTATTTTGAAAAATAAAAAAGCTATTATTATTAAAAAAAAATTATGGTTTTTATTTATTTTTAGATGTGTCCATGAAGTAAGCAAGTATAGAGCAAAAACTTTTCAAGTATGTAGCAACAAAACCCAGTATAGGTAAACTCATATTAAGCACATTTATTTTAATTCTATTAACAAGCATGAGCACCAAAGGGTATATAATGCCATATGTTATATGGCACTATCCTTAAAACAAAATAAAACAAAAAACAAAACTCTTGTTTTGCTTCCCAGATAAGTGGAAAATAGGTTATATTTTACTATTTCAAGCTTTGAAAACTAGAATTGATGAGGGGATTACTATAATGCTCTTGCAAGGGCAGTGTCAGATTCTATCCCCTTTTAGAGAAAACAAGTCACAAGGTATTGTATTTCCCTTCTTCATATAGCAAGTTTTTGATGGTTAAACAGCCTTCTTTTAGTCTAAGTGATTATTAGTCTTCAGACAGGCATGTGGCAACTGAATTGGTTTTCACTGGTTCTACAACTAGGATTATTCAAAACTTCAAAATCCAACATTTGACATTCATTTCCTCCCTTGTCTCCCTGACTCTGGTCTCTCCACCCTAAACTAAACCAATCCAACAACATTTCCCCCCTTGTTATGAATAGGTATAGTTATGCAAAACAAATTTCAGCACTGGTCAGGTCCAGAAACAAAGTGTCTCATTCTGTTCTCTGAGTACTGATTCCTCTCCATTGGGAATTGGGTAAAATGGTTCTTTCTTAGTCTTGTAGAATCCTGATTGATTATTACAGTAACGAATCTCTAATTTTTTTCAAAGTTGCCTTGCTTTTGTAACATCATTGTCATTCTACACATTGTTCTGTTGCTGCTCACTTCACTCTCTATTAATTTATACAACCCTTTCTAAGTTATTTTGAAATTCTCCATTATAGGGCAGATAGATAATAAAATATGCCGATCCAAGAGCACTTAATATTTTTCCAATTATTTAAGTCTGACTTTATTTGTGTGGAGACTTTTTTATAATTTTGCTCATATAATTCCTGACTTTCCTTTGTAGATAGATTCCCAAATATTTTATGGTATCAACAGTTATTCTGAATGGAATTTCTCTTTGTATCTCTTGCTGTTGGGTTTTGTTGGAGATGTATAAAAATGCTGAGGATTTATGGGGATTTATTTTGTAGCCAGCTACTTTGCTAAAATTATGAATTATTTCTAATAGCTTTTTAGTAGAATCTCTGGGGTTCTCTAGGTATACCATCATATCATCTGCAAAGAGTGATAGTTTGGTTTCTTCATTGCCTACTCTAATTCTTTTAATATCTTTCTCGACTCTTATTGCCGAGTCTAGTGTTTCTAATACGATATTAAATAATAATGGTGATAGAGGGCAACCTTGCTTCACTCCAGATCTTACTGGGAAAGGTTCCAGTTTTTCCCCATTGCATATGATGCTTACTGATGGTTTTAAATATATGCTCCTGACTATTTTAAGGAAAAGTCCATTTATTCCTATGCTCTCAAGTGTTTTTATTAGGAATGGATGTTGGATTTTATCAAATGCTTTTTCTGCATCTATTGAGATGATCATAAGGTTTTTGTTTGTTTGGTTATTGATATAGTCAATTATGCTAATAGTTTTCCTAATATTGAACCAGCCCTGCATTCCTGGTATAAATCCTACTTGGTCATAGTGTATTATCCTGGGGATGATTTTCTGTAATCTTTTTGCTAATATTTTATTTAAGATTTTAGCATCACTATTCATTAGGGAGATTGGTCTATAATTTTCTTTCTCTGTTTTCAGCCTACCTGGTTTAGGTATCAGTACCATGTCTGTGTCATAAAAGGAGTTTGGTAGGACTCCTTCAATCCCTATTTTTTCAAATAGTTTATTTAGCATTGGAGTTAATTGTTCTTTAAATGTTTGGTAGAATTCACATGTAAATCCATCTGGTCCTGGCGATTTTTTCTTAGGGAGTTGATTGATAGTTTGTTCTATTTCTTTTTCTGAGATGGGACTGTTTAGGATATTTACTTCTTCCTCTGTTAGTTTGGGCAAGCTATATTTTTGGAGGTATTTTTCTATTTCATTTAAGTTGTCGAATTTATTGGCATAAAGTTGGGCAAAGTAACTCCTAATTATTGCTCTAATTTCCTCTTCGTTACTGGTGAGTTCTCCCTTTTCATTTTTAAGACTAACAATTTGATTTTCCTCTTTCCTTTTTTAAATCAGATTTACTAAGGGTTTGTCTATTTTGTTGGTTTTTTCATAGAACCAACTCTTAGTTTTATTAATCAATTCAATAGTTTTTTTACTTTCAATTTTATTGATCTCTCCTTTTATTTTTAGAATTTCAAGTTTAGTGTTTGACTGGGGGTTTTTAATTTGTTCCTTTTCTAGCATTTTTAGTTGCAAATCCAATTCATTGACCTTCTCTTTCTCTATTTTATACAAATAGGCCTCTAGAGATATGAAATTTCCCCTTATTACCACTTTGGCTGCATCCCATACATTTTGGTATGATGTCTCATTATTATCATTTTTCTTGGGTGAAGTTATTAATTATGTCTATGATTTGCTGTTTCACCCAATCATTCTTTAGTATGAGATTATTTAGTTTCCAATTATTTTTTGGTCTACTTCCCCCTGGTTTTTTGTTGAATGTAATTTACATTGCATCGTGGTCTGAAAAGGATGCATTTACTATTTCTGCCTTACTGCATTTGAGTTTGAGGTTTTTATGTTCTAATATATGGTCAATTTTTGTATAGGTTCCATGAACTGCTGAAAAGAAAGTGTATTCCTTTCTGTCTCCATTACATTTTCTCCAGAGATCTATCATATCTAACTTTTCTAGTATTCTATTTACCTCTTTGACTTCTTTCTTATTTATTTTGTGGTTTGATTTATCTAATTCTGAGAGTGCAAGGTTAAGATCTCCCACTATTATAGTTTTACTGTCTATTTCTTCTTGCAGCTCTCTTAATTTCTCTTTTAAGAATTTAGATGCTACACCACTTGGTGCATATATGTTTAATATAGATAGTGCTTCATTATCCATGCTACCCTTTAGCAAGATATAGTGCCCTTCCTTATCTCTTTTAATTAGATCAATTTTTGCTTTAGCTTGATCTGAGATCAGGATGGCTACCCCTGCTTTTTTGACTTCACCTGAAGCATAGTAGATTTTGTTCCAACCTTTTACCTTTAACCTGCATGTATCTCCCCACTTCAGGTGTGTTTCCTATAAACAACATATTGTAGGATTCTGGCTTTTAATCCATTCTGCTAACCGCTTCCTCTTTATGGGGGGTTTACCCCGTTCACATTTATGGTTAAAATGACTAATTCTGTATTACTTGCCATCTTGTTAACCCCGGTTTATGCTTTTCTCCCTTCTTTCCCCTTTCCCCCCTTCCCAGTATTAAGCTTGTGAGCACCACTTGCTTCTCACAACCTTCCCTTTTTAGTATCCCTCCCCCCGCCTTAGAGTTCCTCCTCCTATCTTACCCCTTTCCCTCCCAGTTTCCGTATTCCCTTCCTCTTAGCTTATTCCTTCCCTTTTCACTTTTCCCTTCTCACTTTTCAATGAGGTGGGAGAAGTTTCACCATAGATTGAATATGTCTTAAGATTTTTCACTTAAAGCCAATTCTGAAGGCAGTAAGATACTCACTATATTCATCCCCCTCCATTCTTTCTCTCAGATATAATAGCTTTCCTATGCCTCTTCATGAGATGTACTACCCCCACTTTACCCTTTTTCTGGTACAATGTCCTTTCCACATCAATTTCTAGAACAAGGTATACATGTATTCTTTATACATCTATATAGTCGAAATATAGTTCCCAAGATTAATCTTTACCTTTTTAGATTTCTCTTGAGTTCTATATTTGTAGATCAAACTTTTTGTTAAGTTCTGGCTTTTTCATCAGAAATAGATGAAATTCGCTTACTTCGTTGAATGTCCATCTTCTTCCCTGGAAAAAGATGCTCATTCTAGCTGGGTAGGTTATTTTTGGTTGCATACCAACTTCCTTAGCCTTTCGGAATATCATATTCCAGGCCCTTTGATCTTTTAATGTGGATGCTGCCAGATCCTGGGTGATCCTTATTGTGGCTCCTTGATACTTGAATTGGGTTTTTCTAGCCGCTTGCAATATTTTTTCCTTCGTCTGAGGGTTCTGGCATTTGGCCACTATATTCCTTGGTGTTTTGATTTTAGGATCCCTTTCAGTGGGTGATCGATGAATCCTTTCAATGTTTATTTTTTCCTCTGTTCCTATGACTTCTGGGCAGTTCTCTTTGATAATTTCCTGGAAAATAGTGTCCAGGCTCTTTTTTCCATCATGTTTTTCTGGAAGTCCAATGATTCTCAGATTGTCTCTCCTGGATCTGTTTTCCAGGTCTGTTGTCTTCCCCAGAAGGTATTTCACATTCTTTTCCATTGTTTGATTTTTTTGGATTTGCTTGACTGATTCTTCTTGTCTCCTCGAGTCATTCAATTCCAATTGTTCAATTCTGATTTTCAGTGAAGTATTTTCTTCACTCACTTCTTTAAAATCTTTTTCTAATTGTCCCATTGAGTTCTTTTGTTCTGTGGAATTTTTTTCCATTTCACCAATTTTGTTTTCCAGTTCACCAATCCTATTTTTCAAGGATTTTACTTCTTTATCCACTCTCTCTTTAACTGAGTTCTCCAGGCTCTTTTGCCAAGCCTCTCTCTCCTTTTACCATTTTTCTTCTAGCTCCCTTGTGAGAGCCTTTTTAATCACTTCTATGAGGTTCATCTGTGCTGAGGAACAGATGATCTCCTCCTTTGGGGATTCACCTGGGGACTGTCTGTTTTTAGTCTCCTCAGGATTTAGAGTCTGCTCTCTATCTGTATAGAAGCTGTCAAGGGTTAAAGTCCTCTTCAGTTTCTTGCTCATTCTGTCTAATAATCAAGGCAAACTAGCAAAGAAAAACAGAAAAAACTGGAGTCTTTCTTTGGGGGGTGGGGGGCTGAGTGTGTTACCGAGCTTCCTCTCCAGACTGTGGGGGGCAGCAGTGAGGCACTAGCAGGATTGTGCTGCGCCTGTGCTCTGAGATCCCAGAGCCTGCTGAGTCACTGTGGGGGGGAAGGTGGGGCAGCCAGGTCCCAAGAGACTCCAGCTGTTTGGGGTTGTATTCTTCACTCCCGGTGTTTTTAGCTTCTCTGCTGGGCTGCTCACTTGCTGCCGGAGCAAAGTATCCAAACCTGTAGCGAAGCTCTCCCCGCAGAGATGGCTGCGATCACTCCCCACCCCCTCTCCAGTCTGCTCCCGTGCTCTCACTGCCGCTGCCGCTGCCTGCGCCCAATCTAAAACCATCCCAGCCCTCCAGTAAAGACAGACCTTTCTTGGCGAATCTCAAGGATGGCTTCTCTTGGTAACTATTTGTGGGTTTTTTTCAGTCAAGCATTAATTCAGAGGCTTGTAATGAAATGGATAGTGAGAGAAAGCGTGGAGCTTACACAGCTATGTGCCTCCTCTCCACCATCTTAACCGGAAGTCTTTCTTTCTTTATATTGACGGAATTGAGTGAACCACACTGACTCTATCTTGTGACTCAATTCTAGAGCTAACTCAATTCCCTTTCTATTCAATTATGGACCTAGTCCAAATTCTGTCCTGTGAAAAATTTTTATTTAAACCTTATAGTAATATTTAGCCTAGTCCTGTGTAGTTTAATAATGATGTAGGCTATGCTGACTAGTTAAAGCTAAAGATTGATGCAAGGAGTTTTTTCACAATTATATATCTCAAGAAATTTATATATCTTATTTGAAAACTGGCCTCATACTGAGCAATCAATTATTGTTTCCATATTCCTTTAATTGTTTTCAGACACTTGAAGGGAGTGGGATATGCCTTCTTTTCTGATTTCAGGGAATTGCACTTGTTTAATCTCCCCCTCCCAACTTGAAAGTCCCTAATCTTTCCTCAGATCACCTAATGTACCCTAGTTAATTGTTCTCTTTTTAATTAATTGGTCTTATTTGATTAATTATTTTTAAATGTATAAAAGTTTGTCCCCCCCCACCCCCCACATTTAGGATTCAGACCCAAAGTTGAGGAAAGAAACTGGTCCTGAATTGTTAGCAATAGGTATGCATTGTATAATAAACTGATGTGCTCAGAAGCTCAAATCTTTGTTTCCTTAGCCATTTCATCTTTCTCCATCATCATAGTAAGAACACTAACTGGCACATAGGCAATTCATATATATTTATTGACTGACTGATATATACAAATCACCATTTTGTTCTGGTCATGAGTCTCTTTCAGAAACTTGGATGGGTTGTTTCAACTAATAGTTGTGGGCCTATACTTAAGTTTCTCCTTTTTGGTGGGGCCTGCCTGAACTTATTCTGCACTAGCATAGCTTCTGGAAACTCAGAATCATCTTCTTGGATTGATGAGACATCACAGGAAGAATTTAGAAGAGGAAATAATGGACTATTTAAAAAAAAAAAAACAAAGAGATCTCACATTTAGGAGTATATGTACTTCGAAAAATTGTGATTTTTGTGCGTGTGTGTGTGCATTTGTAAATAAAATGGGCTTAGTCTATTTACTTACAGTTAAAAATTGCTCAGTCATGGATAAAATTGACTGTCACCATGGTAGCAGAGAATTTATATCAAGGATTTAGACGCTTATTATTTTCTTTAAATACATTTCAATTATTTAATCCTGAGGACGTCCTGGAGACATGGAGTATACTTGGATCAATAGGACATGAACAGAATGCTTGGTCATTCATGGCTGCCAAGCAGAAAAATGAAGCAGACACAGGACCATTCTGAAGGTTTAGTAAGGTGAGGGAAGAGTGGGACAAAATGGCCCTAATTTATGAGGCTGAAGTTTTATTTAAGACTAAGGGAAGATTAAGAAATATAGAAATAAGAATCAGAGCCTTGATCTGAAAACTGACTCCTGTATTAAGAGTCAATCAGAGATTTCTGATTATTTCCTATTTGTGAAAGAAATCATTGGGAAAGGGAAAGAAAAAAATCACTTACAAAGTGATTTACAAATATTATATCATTTATTCCTCACAACAACTCAAGAGATAGTTGCTATTATCATTTTTATTTTATAGTTGAAGAGACTGAGACAGAGAGAAGTTAGTTAGGTGACTTTCCCAAGATCACAGTTGGTATCTGAGGATATATTTAAATGCAGATTTTCCTTTTTCCAGGTTCAGCTCTCTATCTGCTGCACCACTTGGCTGCCATAGCCTTCTAGCCCAAACTCATGGTACATCATATGGTAGCATGGGATAATCAGAACAGGATTGAACTCCAGTATAGGCTCTCTACTAGGCTAATTGAATTGTAAATTGGGATATTTGTACCCAGGGACAAATGCCACAAATTATTCCCAGTGTAAGAGGAACAAAATATTCCTTCACTTAAGAGATGGAGGAGAAAACCTTTGTGTAGCTTAATATGAAGCTGGGATAGGCCATTATTTGAAGGGGAATTGAAGGGAGGACAGGGAGCTCAGTCTCATCCTCCATCTGGTGGCTTCTTATTTTCACCAGTAGCTAATTTCTGTTGCTTCACTACTATCAATACCATCTAAGTTTGATGTTGGAATCCTTACTAACTGCTAACTAATTAGAGTTGATCTAATCTTACAAGAAGATGTTTTGGGCAGAACCTGAAACAAGGTACTAAGTAGAACTAATTAATACAAGGCTTGTGTTCACACCTTTACTCATTGGAGTTCAATGAGTTCATACCTCCCTTGAAGCTCTTTGGGCCAGAGAGCACTATGGGAGAAAACCCATAATCCCTCTCTCTGGAAGGAGCATAAATAGGCCAATGGGCCAGTCGAAGAAGTTCTTCAGAGGAAGAAGCTACAAGTCGAGATTTCACCGGAATGACATGAAGAGCGGTGCTGGCTCTGGAGGCTGAAGAAAGCAGAGGCAGAAGCAAAGGACAAAGTGGCAAGAGCTCTTGGAACCAAGCAGAGAGATAGGCCTCTAAGCTAACCGGGCTATATTGGAGATAATAAAAGATCTGAACTTTTATCACCTGGCTGCGTTTTGAGAAGAAAAAGCTCACCACATTTTGGCGCCCGAACAGGGACCGACAAAATTCTGATTCCAGGGAAGGCACCCAGAGAGAACTTTTATAATATTTTAAAGAAGAACAAGAACACACCATTTGAACTCCAACAGTATGACTTCCTGGGGAAAAGCCAGTTACCTCATTCCTAAGTATGGTTCTGGTTTTACTTTCCTATGTGATGTGAGAGAGCCAACTCAACAAATACTTTTTAGTGGGAATATGACGAAGTGAAAACCCTTCAGCACTTGTGGCCAGCTGATGAAAATTAGAGGTCAGGAAAGTGAAATGATTATTTTAAGGTCACAACTAGTTTGTAGCAGATCTGGGAAAATCATCAAAATTAAAATTTTCACTTTGCCTTGGCCCATTCTCTATACCAGAGTTTCTTCAACTTTTTTCACTGGTGGTCTCTTTTTGTCCCAGAAATTTTTATGTGGTATATAGATATAGAAAATAGGTATATGAATCAAACATTTACTGATAATAAATCATAATTTCATGATCCCAACAATTAAGTTATGAGATCCTGTAAGAGTTCACACCCCACAGTTTAAGAAAAGTCGAGCTCTATAACTTGAATATTCTTAGTTGCTCATCTCTGACTCTTAGAAGTCAAGACTTCCTTGAAGATTCAGTTCAAAAACTGCCTTCTTCAAGAGACTTTTCCCATGGTTCCTGACTCCTCTCTTCTCTAGCTGCTAGTGCCTTCCTTTCTAAGGTACCATAAATACTCTCTATGTATCTTGAATGCATATTATTTACAAAAATGTCTCTCCTTTAGAATGGAAACCCTCTGAGGGCAGTGACTTTTATATGTAATTCTAATACTCAGTATAGTGGAGGCATATAGAAGGTTTCTTAAGTTCTTTCCCCTTGCCACCCTTTTATTTTTTCCTGAGAAATTTTTACTTGATCCCGAGTATATAGGTATATAAAGTAGGTATATAAATCAAACATTTACTGATAATAAATCATAAATAAATTTAATTTAAAAACAATTTTTTGGTATATATATATAATTTTGCCATTTGTTAAAGATGAAAGCAAATTTACTAATGAGATGACTGGGCTTGTTTATTTTTACATAAAGAATTGAATTTTGGTGGAATATTTGATACTTTTTACTACTGTCAAATTTTTTGCAATCCTCACATGTAGTTAAGGTCAGACCCATAGTTAAAGAAACTTTGGCATATGGTAAACATTTAATAAATGTTTAAATAACATCCTTATGGTTTGTCCTTCAGGAACTGCCCAAAGCTTGGGAACAAGAATAGGATTACACTTATTGAATGAATGGATAAAGGAAAAGGCATTTTTAAGCATTTACTAGATGCTGAACACTGTGATTGATTGAGAGTTCTATCCTAGGCTGTGGGGAAAAAGTGGAACTCAAAATTGATGCAGAGAAAAAAAAAACTAAGTTTCAGCATTGTGTTAAACCAAGTTAAATTAGACTTAAAGGCATATTATGTGTCAATAGCTTAGGAGATTTTATCACTTTTCAGTACAGTCAAGAAAAAAAAATTGTCACCTGAAGACAGCTAGGTAGGTAGTTCAGTATTTACCTGGACCTTGAGTCAGGAAGACCTGACTTCAGCCTCAGACATGAAATAACTTTACCTCTGTTTGCCTCAGTATCCTTATTTATAAAATGGAGATAATAATAGCACCTAACTCCTAGATCTGTTATGAGGATTAAATGAGAATATTTGTAAAGTGTTTTGCAAACCTTAAAATGTGATGTGAGAGAGCCAACTCAACAAATACTTTTTAGTGGGAATATGACGAAGTGAAAACCCTTCAGCACTTGTGGCCAGCTGATGAAAATTAGAGGTCAGGAAAGTGAAATGATTATTTTAAGGTCACAACTAGTTTGTAGCAGATCTGGGAAAATCATCAAAATTAAAATTTTCACTTTGCATTGGCCCATTCTCTATACCAGAGTTTCTTCAACTTTTTTCACTGGTGGTCTCTTTTTGTCCCAGAAATTTTTATGTGGTATATAGATATAGAAAATAGGTATATGAATCAAACATTTACTGATAATAAATCATAATTTCACGATCCCAACAATTAAGTTATGAGATCCTGTAAGAGTTCACACCCCACAGTTTAAGAAAAGTCGAGCTCTATAACTTGAATATTCTTAGTTGCTCATCTCTGACTCTTAGAAGTCAAGACTTCCTTGAAGATTCAGTTCAAAAACTGCCTTCTTCAAGAGACTTTTCCCATGGTTCCTGACTCCTCTCTTCTCTAGCTGCTAGTGCCTTCCTTTCTAAGGTACCATAAATACTCTCTATGTATCTTGAATGCATATTATTTACAAAAATGTCTCTCCTTTAGAATGGAAACCCTCTGAGGGCAGTGACTTTTATTTGTAATTCTAATACTCAGTATAGTGGAGGCATATAGAAGGTTTCTTAAGTTCTTTCCCCTTGCCACCCTTTTATTTTTTCCTGAGAAATTTTTACTTGATCCCGAGTATATAGGTATATAAAGTAGGTATATAAATCAAACATTTACTGATAATAAATCATAAATAAATTTAATTTAAAAACAATTTTTTGGTATATATATAATTTTGCCATTTGTTAAAGATGAAAGCAAATTTACTAATGAGATGACTGGGCTTATTTATTTTTACATAAAGAATTGAATTTTAGTGGAATATTTGATACTTTTTACTACTGTCAAATTTTTTGCAATCCTCACATGTAGTTAAGGTCAGACCCATAGTTAAAGAAACTTTGGCATATGGTAAACATTTAATAAATGTTTAAATAACATCCTTATGGTTTGTCCTTCAGGAACTGCCCAAAGCTTGGGAACAAGAATAGGATTACACTTATTGAATGAATGGATAAAGGAAAAGGCATTTTTAAGCATTTACTAGATGCTGAACACTGTGATTGATTGAGAGTTCTATCCTAGGCTGTGGGGAAAAAGTGGAACTCAAAATTGATGCAGAGAAAAAAAACTAAGTTTCAGCATTGTGTTAAACCAAGTTAAATTAGACTTAAAGGCATATTATGTGTCAATAGCCTAGGAGATTTTATCACTTTTCAGTACGGTCAAGAAAAAAAAATTGTCACCTGGAGACAGCTAGGTAGGTAGTTCAGTATTTACCTGGACCTTGAGTCAGGAAGTCCTGACTTCAGCCTCAGACATGAAATAACTTTACCTCTGTTTGCCTCAGTATCCTTATTTATAAAATGGAGATAATAATAGCACCTAACTCCTAGATCTGTTATGAGGATTAAATGAGAATATTTGTAAAGTGTTTTGCAAACCTTAAAATGTGATATTAGCTATTATTATTATCTTTAGTAAAGAAGCCTTGCCCAGTAACTGGCATATGCCATGTAAGGAACCCATAGCTGAGGAGTGATATTAGGCAAAGAAAGACTGATTCCAAGGTCACAATCTAGAAAGAAAAGAAATCCTTGATTTCTAGAGGAGTGGTCTTAGCAGGAAGTTAGAAACTGAAATCCAAAAGGAACCTTTGGTTGCAGGGGTCCTCAAACTTTTTAAATAGGGGGCCAGTTCACTGTCCCTCAGATTGTTGGAGGGCTGGACTTTAGTAAAAACAAAAACTTTTTTTTTGTGGGCCTTTAAATAAAGAAACTTCATAGCCCTGGGTGAGGGGGGTTAAACGTCCTCAGCTGCCGTATCTGGCCTGCGGCCGTGTTTGAGGACCCTTGATACTAGAGACACTGTTTTCTCACAACATTTGGCTCCAAGAAGCAGAGGTAAAATCCAGACCATTATATAGTCACTTTTTGGACAGCTCCAATTACATGGAAGTGTTTTTTCCTCCTGATACCAATTGATAATAATATTTAACATTTTATATAATTATAAAATTATATAATTTTATATAATAACCATTAGTTACCATTTTATGGTGCTTTAAGTTTTGTAAAGCATGGTTACATAGGTTATAATTTACCCTTCAAGTCATTATTATCCTTATTTTTCAGATGATAAAACTGAAACTGAGAAATTAAATGATGTTTGGGATAGGATTCAAATAGGTTTTCATGGTTTTCTGCCAGTACATGGCTTCAGTTTCACTTTCTCATTACATAGCTCCAATGAGCAGAAGTTCTGATGCAGTAAGTATAAATTTGATGTTAGGGGAAAAAAAAACTTCCTAACAATAGGGGTATCCAAGAGTAGACTGGGCTGTCTCAGTTTCTCCTCCATAGAAATCTTCACTTAGAGTCTGGATGGCCACTTTTCAGATATGTTGATGATGATGATGACGATGGCAATGATGATGATGGTGGTGTGATGGTGGTGAGGAGGAGAACAGTTAACATTTATTCAGCATTTTAAAGTTTTCAAAGTGCTCTCATTTTTTCCCTTATCTGGTGGGGGAGAGTTAAGGGGATAGATGCTTATGTTCTAATGGGATATGGGTGGGATTCTTGATGGCTGCTGAGACACCTTCCATAGCTCAAAAATCCCGTGATTCTTTGATTTCTTGAGACTAGCATCCGAATACTTTATTCTTTTAAAATTTCATTTCATTAGATATCTTATTGAAAACACTTCTAATAAGAGCACATTTTGCCTTAGAAATTTCTAGTTTCTTCCCTTCTTTTTTGCAGGTAGATAAGTATTGTGGAAAATGCTTTTATCTTGGAGTAAGAGGTCTTAGATTCTAATCCTAGTTCTTCCACTTAATGCATGAACCTGGGAAAGGTATTTTCATTTCTGTGAGCTTCTTCCTCTTCTTTATTTGCAAAATGACAATATTTATACTAGAGTTGTTATGAGAAAGCACTCTGTGAATATTTTAAAAAGCTACATAAATGTAAGCTATTATTATGTGGTCATGATGGAATGGTGAAAATAAAACTGTCCTTGGACACAAGTTAAAGTGCAGACACCAACACTCCCTAAATAGGTAATCCTGGGCTTAGTACTTAACCTCTTTGGGCCCCATATTCCTCATTGGTAGAATGGAGATAATAACTAATACTAGTATTACTTACCTCTTAGGATGGTTGTGGGGGAAAATGCTTTTATATACTTTATATCTGAGAGATGTTATCTTCTGTGTTGTTTCTTTCTTTAAACTTGGTGTTAGGAGAAGAAAACTTCTCTGAAAACATTTCTGAAATGTCCCCCTCCATCTATTACAACTTAGGAGTCTATAATACATTCTGTTACCCCTCATCCGTTGGGCAAGAGCTTCTTCTTTGTCCTTTCCCTCTCTTGCCTCATGGGAATTTGGGGAGTCTAACTGTTCATATATCTTTTCCCAAAGATCCCTGTCTCTCTTCAACCCTGAGGAGAGATGAATTTGAAGTAGAGAGAAGGAAACATTGACCAGTATACAAATAGATCAAATCAATCCTAGTGATCAATGGTATGAATCTTGCAGGAAGTTCATACTCACATTCCAATAATTGCTACGTGTGAGGAGGTATCTAATTTTTTGTGGTGGAAATGAAAAGCATTTATTGGAAGTCCAAGGATCTGAGTTCAAATTTAACTGTGAAACTTAATTCTTATTTTTAGGATCTTGGTTCTTTAGGGTTTTTTTGGGCTTCACTTTCCTTATCTATAAAATGATGGGATGGGATTAGACAACCTCTAATGTCTTTTCCAACTCTAAATCTATAATCCCATGATTTATGCTGGAATCATGGCTCTGCTGTTAGCTAACAGTGTGATATTAGAAAAGTTTCTTAGCTTTTCTAAGCCTCAGTTTCTTTTTTGATAAAATATAGGGATTGGACTAAGATGACTTCTAAAGTGACATAGCTTTAAATCTTTTTGTGTTATGATTCTAGTTCCTTTACTCATTAAGCAGATAAG
Organism: Antechinus flavipes; assembly: GCF_016432865.1. Lineage (NCBI taxonomy): Eukaryota > Metazoa > Chordata > Mammalia > Dasyuromorphia > Dasyuridae > Antechinus > Antechinus flavipes. The sequence goes on from NC_067400.1 coordinate 256,650,085, forward strand.
TCCAAATATATGTAAAAAAATTTCTAATTATATAAAATAGGTACTACTATTTTTAATTATATATGCAGAAATGTATAAGGTCTGTTTCATATCAACTGAAAATTAAAGAGATAGGATAACTACCTATCTGCAGAGGAAGGCACGTGATAAATCAATTACTCCAATGGGTCAGAAAGAAAATGAATAGATTCTTTTTGTTCTAATACTGGGGAAATATTTCTCTAAACATTCGAATCATGTCTTAGCCAGCAGACTAGTTTTTTTGACAAAAGGTTTTAGAAAGGCAAGTTCTGTTGTTGCTATTGATATCTTAAGTAAGTTATCAGGAAAACTTGTATTTTAAATTCTGAACTTCCCCATTTTTTCACCTTTTTTTAAAGTCAAAGTTTGACATTTTTGTGACAAACTGTATGCTCTCTCCTATAATTTCTTGCTGTCAAAAAGGAGTAGGAGTCAAAGTTGTTCAGTTCCAGTCAGAAACACTTGAATTAAATTCAGATAGGGGATCAAGTAAAGAAGTCACACAGAGGTTAGCATTTTCATATCTAATGTCCAAAAGCTAATATTAGGTAATGTAGTAACATAAATAATTAACTGGATCTAGAGTCAGAAAGACCTGAGTCCAAATCTTATTTCATATACTTATTTCATATATTTCATATACATTGAATATACATATGAATTCATATACTTGCCCAGTGATTCTAGGCAAGTCACTAAGGCAATTCAACCTGTATTAGTTTCCTCAGATGTAAAATGGGGATCATAATAGCACATTCATCACAAGACTTTTGTGAAGATCAAATTACATAGTGTTTGTAAAGCAATTAGGACAATGCCTGACACATAGTAGCTGTTTAATATTTGTTCCCTTCCCCCTTTCTATTACTTAACTTATTATTAGCATATAATATTTATATTTTATAGCATATATACAATTTCTGTATTAACATGCTGACTTTGAAAGTTACACTGAAACCAAGGACTCTTCCTTTCTCATCACCTTTACCCTTTTATTGACTAGTATCTAATCCTAGAGAGCCAAAAAAAAATGTAGCAGTAGGTATTTTCTTGGGCCTTCCCAGAGCTGAGAGATCAAAACACATTCAAAAGCTAAAGAATGTTCTGCAACCTGAACTGCTTTTCATTCCACCCACAGAAAGGAAAATTCCAGGAGTTGGAATTTTAACCATTTGAACCACAGGCAAATGTTGGGAAGAAATGAATGTTGTCTTGAAAATATAAAAATAAAACCCATGGAATTCTTTCTGCATTAAAAATATGTCTGTAGGCCATTATAATTTGTGATCAAATGACCTTTTTAAAAAAATATATAGTCCAAAATATTATTTCTTTTGTAAAAATTATTAACCTTCAGTCCGGGGATGAGGTCTCTGGATATATTTCAGGAACAGAAAATGAACTTAGGGAAAAAAATCCATCCTTATTTTTTTACCAACTGCTAACTGAAATTTAACAGTGTTTTCAATTATTTAATAACATTATTCCTAATTTTTTTTTTTTTTTTACCAACCATGATGCAAAACAAATTAAGAACCTATGACTTGTAGAGGTGCAGTGTTATAGCTATTAGACAGGTGCTATGTCTATTAGGAAAAAATGGATTTTAATCACATCTCAGACCCATTCTAGCTTTGTGACTTAGATGAACCACATAATTTTTCGGAGCCTCATTTCTATAGGCATTATGGTATTATGGATAAAAAGCTATTCTCAAAATCATAAAGTCCTGGGTTCAAATCTTTCCTCTGACAATTTGCTACATAACTCTAGGAACTCTCCAAGACTTAAGTAGCAGAGAAAGTGGAGATCCGTATCAGTACTGGCACTTTCCTGACTAGGTATATCCTACGTGTATAAAAATTATAGACTTGGTCCAACTCCCCTCTTTCCAAATGGTAATAATAATAGACCTATATCACAGAGTTGTTTTAAGAATCAGAGAAACTAATACATATAAGGTTCATACAACCTTGAATAGTTGCATAAATATGTATTGTTATTATGATTATTTCCACAAAGTCATATTTTTTCAGATTTGTGTTCATTAGATATAGGGAGTAGGAAGCCCCAGTGAGTAAGAGCTGGAGACACTGAAACCACAAGTAGTGGACATTGAGACAATGGGGAAAAGATTCTGGAAAGGGTTTGACATGGTAACACAAAGTAGTGATAGTCACATGGGGGGAAAAGTATGTAAAGTGTTTTGCTAGCTCTAAATTGCAAAAAACAAAAACAAAAAACCTCAAACTTTAGAAATATCATTGTTCTTGTCTTGTTCAATGAGATTCAGTAGAAGTTGTCCTGGTTTAAGTCACTTTAATCTTTTATTTTCCTTTATACCTAATATCCTTGGCCAAATATTTAGTTGGATAAAACAACTATTTTAGCAGTTATTTTAGGAAGTGTTAGGATATAAATTCATCTTCTGTAGGCTCACTGAAAACATCCTTGGTACAAATTCCTTAACAGACAAGATGATGGGAATGATAAGTACTCAAACCATTCCCACATGAATTTGATTTTTTTCCTACTAAGTCTATATATTTTGAAAACTTTTTGTACCAGGTAACAAGGAAGTTAAAGATATTTGGTATGACAATAAATATTACAACTACCATTCTTATGTTTTTATGGATCAATGCAAGATAATTATGGGCAATAGTTTGGTCTTTAATAAAATTCCAATTCCAATATGCTTAATTGGTTGAATTTTCAAGGATTTTTTGAAGTCTATATTTGCAGCGTGTGGATTTGTCATCTGTCAGCCTCTGGAAGATAGGAACTTTTTAAAGTATAATTCTAATCACTATGTCATGTTTTGCTAGGTATTTGATAAGTACTAAAATTTGTAGGCTACAGCAATATGATGCACAATTTTTATTGTTTCTTTTAAATATCTTCATTGGTTGCTAAATTGAAGCTTATTAAGCTGACGTTTCATTATTTTTCATAAATAAATATTCATGACTCTGCCATTTGTTTGATGTTTTGTTGCTAATATGTTGTTGTATTAGTTCATGTGAATGTCACCCAGAGGGGGCCTTTTGGTTCTGTTCTTGGACCTTAGTTATTTCATAGGTTCCAGTCAGAAATGAATTGCTTTTAGTTACATTAGATAAGTATAATGGAGTGTACATGCTATTTACTTTTTCTACCATTAGTATCATTAACATTATCTTTTTTCCCCATTTTTGTAATGGAACACAAATAGAAATGACTGAAGAAGAAATCTCTATTCTGTTATTATTTTCATATATTATCTTTAAGATTATTTGCAAAGATGGGTAAAATGCATTTTATGATGGAAGAAGAATATTAAAATGTAAGTTCATCTTCTACAGAGTCACTGAAAACATCATTAAAATAATCCCAACATCATATGGAATGATAGCAATGGCATGTTCTCACTTGACTTTGATTTTTTCTACTAAGCTTCCATATTTTGAATGTCTTTCTATGTAGTTTGGAGATTATAATTATGAAGATATTTATTTAAAATATTTAAGAAATTGAGGGTAATAATTCTGTCTGTCATCATGCTCCAGCTCCATTACATTTTGTTGTATTTCCAAAGTAATTTGGAGATTATTGTTTATCTTATGGGAATTTGTTGATTATATTATTATTTATTTATTTATTTTTAGAGATAAGATTCTGGTGTATAATTCTAGCCATTTGATGGTGTCTTTCTAGACATCTGGCAGATGCTAAATGATATATAGTTTCTACTACTTTATTATTATTAATTAAAGCTTTTTAATTTTCAAAACATATGCAAGAATAATTTTTCAACATTAACCCTTGCAACTCTTGTATTCCAATTTCACCCCTTCTTGTCCCTCCCCTAAATGCCAAGTAATCCAATATATGTTAAATGTGGTAAAAATAAATGTTAAATCTAATATAGGCAGACATATTTATACAATTATCTTGCTGCACAAGAAAAATCAAATCAAAAAAATAAAATGCAAGCAAACAACAACAAAAAGAGTGAAAATGCTATATTGTGATCCATCCTCAGTTCCCATAGTCCTCTCTCCAGAAATAGATGACTCTCTTCATCACAAGATCATTGGAACTGGCCTGAATCATCTCATTGTTGAAGAGAACTATGTCCATCAGAATTGATCATCATATAAACTTTTTGCCTTGTACAATGATCTCTTGATTTTGCTCATTTCACTCAGCATCAGTTCATGTAAGTCTCTCCAGGCCTCTCTGAAATCATCCTGCTGATCATTTCTCATAGAACAATAATATTCCATAACATTTATATAGCATAACTTATTCAGCCATTCTCCAAATGGTGGACATCCACTCAGTTTCCAGTTTCTTGCCACTACAAAAAGGGCTGCCACAAATATTTTTGCACACATGGGTCCTTTCTGATGGATCAAAGAATATGTACATTTTGATCATAGTTCCAAATTGCTCTCCAAAATGGTTGGACCAGTTCACAACTTCACCAACAATGTATTAGTATTTTCCACATCCCCTCCAACATTTGTCATTATCTTTTCCTGTCATCTTAGTCAATCTGAACTGAGGTGTGTAGTGGTACTTCAGAGTTGTCTTAATTTGCATTTCTCTGATTAATAGTGATTTAGAGCATCTTCTCATATGATTAGAAATGGTTTTAATTTCTTCATCTGAAAATTTTCTGTTCATATTCTTTGACCATTTATTAATTGGAGAATGACTTGAATTCTTATAAATTTGAGTAAATTCTCTCTATATTTTAAAAATATGGCCTTTTATTAGAACCTTGGAATGTAAAAATGTTGTCTTAGTTTATTGCTTCCCTTCTAATCTTATCTGCATTAGTTTTGTTTGTACAAAAAGTTTTTAACTTAATATAATCAAAATTATCTATTTTTTCAATAATAAATTCCAGTTCTTTTTTGTTGACAATTTCCTTCCTTCTCACAGATCTGAGAGGTAAACTATCCTTCGTTCTTCTAATTTGCTTATAATATTACTCTTTATGTCTAAAACTAATTCTACCTTATCTTGATATAGGGTGTTAAGTGTAGGTGATTGCCTAGTTTCCTAGAATTTTCCCAGAAATTTTTGTCAGTGTTTTTATTCCAAAAGCTGGGGTCTTTGGGTTTATCAAACACTAGATTACTATAGTCATTTGTCCTGCTACCATTTTATTATTTAGTATTCATCAATAAATATATTTAACCCCCTTAAGATAGTTTTTATGTAATTTCTGGTGGCAAGTAACCACTGATCCTGTATTGCTGTCACAAACCCATATGTTTGTGATAATATGTGTGATAAAATGTAATAAAATCTGCATGACAGCCATTTGTTTGATATTTCTTTGATGACACATTGTTAGGTTTATGTAAGTGTTGCCCAGGGGAGGACCTTTTGATTTCACTCTTAGGTCTTAACTGTTTCATGAGATCCATCTGGAGGTAAACTATTTTTGGTTAAATTTGGCACATCTTGTGCCATATGAACCAGTGCCATATATCTACTCCACACTTTTACTATTGCTTGTGAAGTAAGATATGTTCTCAAAATATTTCTGCAAACTTTTAACTTGATTATTCTATTCTCTGAGAACATCTATTAATCCACTTCTTTTTTTGATGAAAAAGTGTTAATATATCTTTGTTGAAACTTTTATGAAATTTTATGGAATTTTATTTGTACATCTTCTTGATTCCATTTTACTTTCTAAAGTATATATTAACACTATTATTGTGTATGTGTTAATGGCTTTAAATGTGTCATTGCCATCATGTATTGACTTTAGACTGCCATTCAATTTCTGAACATACTCAATTCTAGATTTCATCTTGTTGACTTTGTATTCAATATGTCTTTCCCAAAAAAGACAAAGTCAATTTAATATTTGAATTCAAGCTTGAAAAACTTCAATCTCCTCAAGGCAAATTAGCATTCTTAAACTAAGCCTAAATGACATTTTCTTATCACTGGAGACAATCTCCACAAGGTGAAATAATTGTTAGTATGTTTTTCTATAGAGAAACATAATGATGTCATTCATGCAATCAAATGCAGATGTAAACTGGGTTTGTTTTATTTGTTTTTATTCTTTTGTTGTATATGACTAAGCAATCAATTCTCAATTCTCAGTCAAGACTGTAAATTGTAAAGGAGGTGCTAATCTGAGTTGGCAGAAGAAGATAGTGGTAGTTCCATATACTAATGAAATTACAGGCCTGGTTTCCTTTTTCTTCCCTCCCACACACCATGTCTCACCTTAAGTGTGGAACTGTGTCAAAGGCTGGACAATATCAACAAACATAAAGATCCTTTTGGGGCATTTATTCAATAATCATTCAATTGAAAATTGTTCTTTATTTTGGCATATGTTTTTGACCAATTTTTTTTTTTTTGGTTTTAAACACACACACACACACACACACACACACACACACACACACAAACACATATGTACATATTTAAGTGAAACAAGCTATGAATGTTTTGTATAAAGTATGGAAACATCTAATTGACCTAATAAAGTACCTTTGGTAGTCTAGTCTTTAATAAAAATGTGATGCCTTCTGTTAAGAGAGAAGGGATCATGATTGTATTGAAGAAACATTTTAAAAGAGTTTCATTAGTAATTTCTGTCTGACTAAAGTGCTTAAGCCAAAAATAAAAAATCTTTAACCATACGTGCTATTTTATAACTTTATAGGTAAGCTAAAGTTTCAGCAACTTTTGCTGTAACTATTCTGTTTTCCTTTATCTTAATGGTATGTAAAACTTTTTTCTCATTTGTTCCAGCTTGCATTGTCATTGTGTTTGATTCCTTTAAATATCTAGAAATTTTCCATTTTCCTTTAAGGGTTATCTCCTCTCTAATTTTTTTTTTCTTTTCAAGTGTCTATATCGGACTTTTAAAGCCTTTTTTGTGTCATGAAACTCCACTTCTCCTTGGCATCCAAAGAAACCTAAGAACTCTTCAGAATCACACTTTTGTTTAAGTTCATAATCAAAGAAAATGACAAAATTAATGTAGATGTTGTAAATATAAAGATGTAGTTTTCCCTATTGAAATTCACAGGGAGCTATGGAGCCATTAAGAACTTTTAATTTGTAATTTTCAGACTGCCAGTCTTTTGATTGATATGGAAATTTTTGGGAGTGCTATTTTTACTACTTGTACCACTCTAAACTTTTGACTTTCACTTTAAAGAGCTGATTAAGGGTATCAAGAATTTCTGTTACACTTTATTTTTTTTTTCTGCTTTTATTTCCCATGTATCATTTTGTTTCATAAAAATCTTTTTAAAAAACTTTTTTGCCAAAAACTGTGGGAGAATGTATTCATTTTATATTAGTTACAAAAGATTCAAAATGCCAAATATAGCATGATCAGAGTTGAGTCTTTATCCCGGATTCCAATGGTCTAACTCCCAAAGATCATTCCTTTCTCATAGAGACATGCTCCCCTAAGAATGTACCCAGTCAGATTCATTTGTCGGTACAAGAAAGATATGACAATCTCAGACCTTATGGTACTGACCATATTCTCACCATTTCTGCCTCAAAGATATACCTGCTCTGGTGGTCAAGGCCAGCTGCACTGAAACATTTCCAGCAGGTGAGTTATTTCTTATTTGTCCCAGTATTATTTTGCTTTTCTGTGTTACCAGATCACAAAAGGAATTGCTTGTTTCAATGTCTTCTTTATCAAGATGATTATCATGACAATTCTGAGAAGAGCCATCTTATATAGTCTTATGCCAATCCCTCTATTACTTAGATTGATAGGAAATAGTTAATCATCATGGCTAAAGTGTTAACCTAATCAGTGGTATTGCCAAGGACCAATGCTTCTACCAGGCCCTCCCAGCTACTAGAGCAGCTTCAAGGAGCACAGAATTCTTATCTTACCAACATTTCCTTACTTGACTGTTCCTTCCCACTCACATCCATGACATGAACAAGAGTTGATTATTGTTGTTATTGTTGTTGAATATTTGCAAAGTAAATCAAACGACCCCTGCTCAATGATGTTTGTATGAAATGGTTAACTGGGAAGCAAATGCAACCTTTTCAATCATTTGTCCAGAAAAAGAGGAAGTAGCAGAAATTTTGAATCCTCAAGAAGAAGATATGCTTTTCATTAGTAACCTAGGAGTATGAGTTTGTTTTTATATTTCTGTAGAAATCTCATGTCTATGAATAACACCATGTGATGAAGTGGACATTTTCTTTTTATCACTTTGCAGTTTTTAAAAGTTAGGATGCAAGCATATGTTCATTTGCAGTATATTGCTACTGGGGAGCAGACTGGCTTTTCTTAGGCTTCCTCTGGTTAAAGGACACCAGCAGATGGTGTTCTTTGATTTTTGCATCATCATTCACATACAACATTTTTTTTAAAGGTCAAACTTCTTCATCTGTAAAATGGCACTGGATACTTTGGACAGGTCCATTCCAGATGTAGATACTATGATTTGCATGACCTTATATTACCTTGATCTACTACCAAGAATAACTCTATCTCTAAACTACAGAAGACACATAGATTCCAAAGTGGCAAATATACTTTCCTGGGTGCTCTACTCTAATTCTTCTGATGAAAATAAATACAGAAGCCTCTCCAGCTTTGGTGGATTTATTTCTACCTTAGATCTATTCATGTTGTCCTGATTCTGGGGTAAGATTGAATATGAGAGTATTTTCTCTCTCCCTTCTTATCAGTCTGGACTACCATGATAAAGGGAATTTTCCCCAAAGATTGAAATCCCACCCTCTTCCTCATTTTTGTCAGTGGGTGTATGACATAATACTCATCCCCCCCCCAATATGTATTACAACTATTTAGAGGTTTGCAAGTTTATTAACTAAATGAATGAATGAACAAGCAACTAAATAAATGAGCAAATAAATAAATGAAGGGATAAGTAGATAAATAAATAAAAGGATAGGAACTTTGCTTTAGATTGCTTTTGACTCTACACAGAATTCCAGTCTGAAATATCAGCTTAGCTCAAGTATTTCCTGATCTATAGATCTTTCTCTTTTGCTTTTAATTTTTTGATATAAATTTTTATGTTCCCTTTTGTTTACTGAAAAATGTCAACAATATCCTTCTTGCTGATATAACTGAAGACTATGTAAGAGTTTTAGGAATTCTACTAGAGCTTATTGGTTCATTGGATATCATGAGCCTAATCTGTACTATAATAAACCAGTTATTAAAATGTCTCTTTGTAGTGTTAATGATGATTGACAGCTATCTTTATCTATGCATCTCTGGATATTTTTAATCATTTAGTTCACTAAAATTCAGAGATTGCTATCCTGCATTCTAGAGATAGTCCTGGAGGTAGTGGCTCCTACTACAGTTTATGAGTCCCCGTTACAATGTGCTTCATATTTAAAATTAGTTAGTAGACTTTGTAAACTTTAGCAAAGGCATTTATTAAGATGATACAGTAAGAACAGGAGGTGTGAAACATTCCTCTTATAACTGTGGGGCTCATTCTCCCATTAATACCCTCAAAGTCTAAAAGAAGAGTGAGTTCAAACTTAGATTGCAATAATGGTAAAGGTGCAGATGTGGGAAACACATATAGTATATGTAATAAAATAACCTCATAATTTCCAGTAATGCAGAGCTTGGAAATTCTTTTTTATTTCTTAGTGCTTATTCAGGTCTCATTAGGCATAATATTTCTTCAGGGTTATTGTTCATTTGAATTCTTGGAGTTTGGTTTATCTGTCTGGTGTCAGTTCTTTTCATCCAGTGGCCAAGATCCTATAATCTTCTCAAGCTGATTGAAGAAGATATTCACACATATAGTTGCAAAGAAAAAATCTCTAAACCTCCTTTATACTTGGACATTCTGTGACTATATCAACTGAAATGAGAACTCCCTTCTTTATGTAAATCTTAACAAAACAGAGCCAGAAAGGTAAATCTGCAACTAAAAATATCATTCAATAAATTAATACAAAACAAAATAAAACAACAACAAAAAATAATGTTAGGGGCAGCCAGATGGTGCAGATTCAAAACATTGAACCTGGAGGCAGAAGGTTCTGAAGGAGGCCTGATATGCTCATATCTGTCCTCAGATATTTAACATTCACCAGTTGTATGACTCGGGCAGTTCCAATTGCCTCACCAAATAAATAAATGAATGAATAAAATTTATAAAGGAAAGAATAAGTTATTGCTAATGTTAATTAACAACAATGTTAAGAATCGCTTAGCTGTCATTCATATAAATTTCCTAGGTGTCTACTTATTATGATACAGACACAAATACTAGTCATAATCTGTATTCTTAAATTTCCTCTATTGACATAAATTTTTGTCAGTTGATGGTATTTCAAAATCAGTTATAACTATATTTAGTTTTTCAACAGATTGTTGATTTAGTCAACATTCTTGTGAACTTTTCCCTTTATAGAAATGTGTTTGTTGAATGTTTGTGACACTGAGCTCAAAACTAGACCAGAAGAAATTCATAGCAATATTTAACATCTCATTCTCAAATCTCACTGAGCAATTTCTTTTGTAACTTTTTAATGTATTTATCTTAGAGTGTGCTGCAGCCAGCTCAAACTAGCTAGTGACAACTTGTTGTTAAATATTTTACTGTAAGCATTTATACCTCATTGCTGTTGTTGAGTCATTTTTCAGTTTTGAACAACTCTTTGTGATCCCATTTGGGTTTTAAAAATTTTATTTTATTTGAAAAAACAGTAAGAAAAAAATTAACAGAAAAGAAATACAAAACAAAACAAAAGGGAACATTGTCACATGCCCAGCAGAACATCAGGGAGGATTCAAAATATATAACAACAAATTACCAGATCAAGAAAATATATGTATTAGTAGAAGAAATTATATATGCCTACTTTTTTCTTTACTTCCTTTTAAATTGTTCTTTGGTTGTCTGCTGCACACTTTATTTATTTTATTCTTTTTTCCCTCTTTCATCCCCTCCTTTCACTCAAGCAAGCTACAATTAAGAAAAGATATATATTATGTGTTCATATGTAGATATACACGTGTACATACAGTCTCATACACACACACACACACACACACACACACACACACACACATATGTCTTTCTTATCCCTGCTGACTCTTTAATCATTTGAGGTTTTCTTTGCAAAGATACTGGAATGGTCTGACATTTCCTTTTTTAGCTCATTTTACACATGAGGAAATTGGAACCAACAGGGTCAAGTGATGAATCTAGAGTCCCACAGCTCTTATCTAAGACCAAATTTGAATAAAGGAAAAGTACTCTTCCTGACTTCAGAACCATAGTCTCTTATGCCACCTAGCTGGCACCTCAAAAATGGAGAAATGTTGAAAGGACTGATTTATTATTTTGGTGGTTGTTTAGAAGTAAGGAAATGATGCTGAAAATGTTAATAGTTCGTATTAAATTTAAAATGCCATGTCTGCATTTTTCCAAAGAGCTGATTGTTAATGATTTACTAGTACATCTTTACTTATTATAAAAGATTGAAGTATTTTTGTCGATACTTTACCTTTTGAACAGGCTTTCAGGCTTCTTAAGGGTAGAGATACTACTGTATCCAAAATGTCTCTTCCAATTAGTAGCCCAAAACTTCCATAGATTTGCAGCTGAAAAGGACCTCAAAGTTTACCTAGGCCAATCCTCTTCTAATGGGGAAAATGCAACTGGAAGCTTGTGTGATTGGTCTAAGGTCACAAAACCAGTAAGTGACAGAATTTGAACCCAAGTCTTCTGACTCACAGTAAATGCTAAAGAAAAGTTTGCCATATCATGTTGTATTTTATTGCCTTTTACTATGAATGAGTTCCTCATCACAGCAAGTAGAGCCTTTAATAGTCATTTGCTAGCAAGTTAGACTTTTTAGGTATTGTTGGAGAAATGTTCTGGAAAAGAAATTAAAATCAAGTTTTGAAAACTGAATTCTAAAAGCAGTGTCCAAGGCACACACGGATATTTTTATTTGGAGAACTAGTTAACATTCAGCTGTTAACATGAATTATTGCCTCCTAGTAATAATTAAGGTCCTCCCTTCAGTTCTATGTTGGTACCTCATTGTGGTGTGGAGATGACCTGAGGTTCTTTTTAATGATATGCGAGTGGAGCACAAATTATGGAAGGTCTTACCAAATAGAAATAGCTTTAAATAGAATTTGTGGATATATCTGTGTGTCGGTTGTATCAAATCCAGTTTCATTAAGTTCCTGGAAGCTCATCACAAGAAGCTTATCCACCAGGGGATGACTCTTTTGAGCCAGTACATCTCATCAAAATAGCTAGCATTTTTAGAATGCTTTAAATTTTACAAAAAAATCTGCAAATATTAGCTTATTTGTTCTTCACAGCACCCCACAGATGCTATTATCTTCATGTTACAGATGAAGAAAGAAATATTATACATAGTATCTGAGGTTGAATTTGAACTCAGGTCCTTCTGAATCTACTGTGCCACCTAGTGGTTTAATGGAGGATTTATGAATTGTATGAATGGAAGGAATCCCATCGTTGCTCTTTGAATTAATGGTGTAAGCAATAAATAAATAAATAAGTGAATGAATGAATAAATAAATAAATGGATAGATAAATAAATGAATGAATGAATAAGTAGGTAGATAGATAAATAAATGAATGAACAAACAAACAAATTAATTAATTAATTAATACAGAATGAACTTTCCCAATGTCTTGCAGAAGGTTATTTGACAAAGAAAAGTGAGATGCACTTAATGAATGTTATCAGATTATCATTTCTTTTCCAGTCTCTAGACTAGAGAAAAACTAAAGGTTGTCAGAAACTCAGGCCCACAATTTGGAAATGAGAGCATATCTGACAACTTGTTCAAGTAAATTTTACAAATAAGTCCCCCAATTTTCCCAATTCTTTTTCCTAAGGACCAATTCTTGAAAAAAGAAAGATAGGGAAAGGGAAAAAAAGGGACAAAAAAGTTACTTCATTCTATTACCTATAGGCAAAGCTAAATTTCATAGATGCTAGATTTAATTCTGAATTTAGATCTTGATGCATTTCCTTACATTGCTAATGCTTCCAGTGACTGTCAGCCCTAGCCCTATCAACCTTCCCCAGACCCACAAATCTGGATTTGAAAGAAACTTCAGACATCATTTAGACCAACCTTCTCTTTTTATAGATGAATAACCTAAGTAATGTGCTCAAGATGGAAATCATCAGAGGTGGGATTTAAAGCCAGGTCCTCTGATTCCACAGCCAATGTTCCATCCATACTATCTTGTAACAAAGGATAGTGTCAGCCCAGGGACAGGAATATTCTTTTCCACTAAGGGGCCCCAGCTCTGAGCTGAAGCTTACTAGGTAGAGTCAGTTCTAAGGGAGCCTGACCTAAAAAGAGACAGACAAGGCTTTTTCCCTTTGTCTCTTATTGTTTATGTCTTCCACTCTGGAGTCTCAGAGAAAAATCATTCAGAGCTTAATTCTGGAACAAGTCTAGGGATTAGAAAGATACATCTTTCCTTGTTTTTCTGAGATCATCAAGCTTACCATTTTTAAAAGCACAGTAGTATTCCATCACAATCCTACACTACAACTTGTTTAGCCATTCATCAATTGATAGGCATATCTAGCCATTTGCCACCCCAAAGAGAGCTTATGAAGAGCAAATTGAGCAGAATCAAGAAAACATTATATACAATAACAGTAATATTGTTTTAAGAACTACTTTGTTGTCATTTTGATTATTATAAATATCCAAATTTGCCATGAAGGATATGTGAAGAAAGATTCCATCTACATCCAGAGGAAGATTAATAAAAGTATATATAAAATAATTTCGCATATCTCTGCATGTATACACACACATATTTGTGTTTAAGGATAGCCATTTCTAGAGCAGAGGAGGGAGGGCAGAAGAAAAAAGAAAATTAATATAAGAACTTTATTATATATTAAAAGGAATAGTAAGTCATACATAATAGATTGATAGTTTCATATGAAATCATCTTTTTTAATTGTATGTTATGGAAATGTTTGTCTTACTTCATAAATTAAAAATAAAATTAATAAATGTTTCAAAAAAAAGAAAGGCATTCAATGTACAAGCTGGGGAGTCAAGTAAAACACAATTATTTCCTCTACAAAAAAAAATTCTTAAGTAATCATATTAAGTGCACATATATTGTTATTGCTGTTTTGCTGTTCAATTATTTCTGACTCCATGACCCCACTTGGGGTTTTCTTGGCACAGATAGTGGAATGCTTTGTCATTTCCTTCTCCAGCTTATTTTACAAGTGAAGAAAACTAAGGCAAACACAGTTGAGTGATTTGCTCAGGTTCACACAACTAGTATCTGAGGTAGAATTTGACTCATAAAGATGACTTTTTGAATCCAGACATTCTATCTAATTCTTTTTGAATCCAGACATTCTATCTAATTCTATCTAACTGCCTCTAAAACAAATAATATTTCACAACTCATATTATATTCTCCTGGAAGATTGGTACTTAAAACATTATATCATGAAATATTGTGTGGGATGAAGGCATAATAATGTTACTTTCATCTTGGTACCACAGTGTTCGAACAATTCTCTCCAAGACCCTATCTTCTGGCAAACTATGTCTCTTTCTCAATATTCAACTGCAAGAGCATATGGATGATTATAGAGAACTTGGACCTCTCAGTGCTTAGTATTCTCTTGAGTCTATGACTGGAAAAAATCTCCCCTTCAGAACTGTCCCTTGGTAACTTAGCACAAGAAAATGAAACCCAAGAGAGAAAAGGTAAAGAGGACCTTGAGATTCAGCTTGGGCTCCCCCAGACAGCACATGTGTATTATGCATTGTATGAGTAAGTATCACAGCTTTGGAGGGGAGAGAAATCCCACCCCAAGAAATTCAAATGAATGGTTGACAGAACTCCTATATACTTAGTAGATGGAAAGAGAGAGCTCCAAAGGGTGGAGTCACTCCTCTTAAAGTTTAGCAAATGGCCATCCTTCTTGGATCAGTAGCCTATTCTCTTTGAAAGAACAATCCCTTATATAGCAGAAAGAACCCTGGGATTATTGGCCAAAAAAGAAATCAATATCATTTCAAGTTCTATTTTCTGCTTTCCATTTTGCTATAGCATTTTTTTTTCTTTCTCTGACCCCTCCCACCCCTTTAAAAGCATATAAAGTTAACTAGCTCTTTGCACATTTTTGATTTAGAACACATTTTTTAGCAGTTGGCATTTTCAATTTGATATCCTAATTAATCCCATTATCAGTAGCACTGCCACCTCCACAGTTTTTTTCAAATGAATCAATAACACTCATTTTAAGTACTGTGAGAATTAAAGGTAAATGGAAAATGAACTCCATGGTACTCTCAAAGCTAAGATACTTTGGTTTCAATTTCAACTCTGTGTATTATAAAAATGCTGAGACTCTCCAAATTCCTGAGCTCACTTGTCAGCCTCAGCAAAACACACAAGTGAGGGGCAACTAGTTGGTGTAGTAGACCTGAGTTCAAATCTGAAAACTTAACATTTAACATGTCCTGGCTGTGTAACCCTGGGCAAGTCACTTAACCCCAACTGTTTCAGCAAAAACAAAAACAAAAAAAAACGACAAGAGGTCATAGTCTTGCTGCTTTTTTGGCACCAGAGTTAACTATGGACATCATTATCAAATATATATACAAAATATATGTTCAATATAATGTATGTGTGTAATATATATAATATATGCATGTCATATATTGAGTATATACATAATATAATATATGCAATTTATATGCTATATTGTGTACATATGAGTTTATACATAGCTATATAAACCTAGTGATAGATATAGACCTTACAAGGATACTAGATAGTATCTAGATCTATATACTAGATACTAGTATAAAGATACTAGATACTTGAAACTAACCTAGTACCATTGGACCTGACTGAAGAAGAGTACAAATTAGTGTCAGGTTTCAACGTAGAATATGCAGCTGTTCCCTTTGCTATATTCTTTCTAGCAGAATATGCAAACAATGGACCTAAGACATCTCTCCTATTTTAGCAGGAAATCCTTTGCTTTTTACACAAATTATTTGTTGTCCCCATTCCAAATTATCTTCTATTCAGTTGACAAAATCATTTCAAAATGCATCTAATCATATCACTTCCCAACTCAGTTAACTCCAATGCCTTCTTATTGTACTTAGCATAAAATATATATTTTTTGGTTTAGCTTTTAAAGGTCTTCAAAATCTGGCCCATTTTCATTCTAACTTCATTGTACTTTACCCTTTTCCACACTCTACAACCCAGACATCTAGCTCTTCAGTGCCCATTCCTGAGTTTTGTTATAGGCTATCCTTGATTATAGGAATGTTCTCTCTCCTCACCTCAATCTCACAGAAGCCTTCAATTCAAGTACTACCCTTTTGTCCTGAGTCCACAACTGCTGGGGCTCTCCTTTTCTCCTTAAATACTTTGTGTTTATTTTGTATTTTTTCCCTCAATCATCAATCAACAGGGACGTATTAAGTGCCTACTTTTTGCAAAGTACTGAAATAGGTGCTGGAGACAAGTACAAAGAATGACTTGCCCTTATCTTGAAAATGGCTAAGTTCTAATGGGGAAGACAAGAATTATGTCTATAATTATATATAATTAAATACAAAATAGTTAAATATAAGATAGTTTTGAAGGGAAGGCACCATAGTTGAAAGAGGGATCAGAAAAACCTTCATGAAGATGGTGCATACATTTTATTTTATTTTAAAGAAACATTTTATCATATGGAGGTCAAGAGAGACTTCATGTCAAGTATGATAAGGTATGATATGATAAGGTATGACCCAGTACAAAGGTTTGGAGATGGGAAATATAACATCATAAGTGAAGAATAGAGAAAAGGTCATGTTGACTAGATCAAATTTAGGTAGACTGTAAGATAATGAGGAATATGAATACAATGAGACTACAAAGAAGGTTTGGGACTAAGTTGTGAAGATAGTTTATATTTGCCTCTAAAGGTACTAGAGAGCCATAGGAGTTGATTGAGTAGGGAAATGTCATGGTAAGATATACATTTAAGGAAAATGGCTTTGGCTGAAATGTAAGGATGGATAAAAAAAAAAAATAAAGAGATATTTGAGGCTGGGAGATCAATTAGGAATCTTTTACAATGATAAAGGAGGATAGTGATGTGGACCCAAATTAACAGATTATCTAATCCATAGCATATGAGAGGATGAGGAATGGAAGATAATACTGAAATTACAAACCTGGAAGACTTGAAAAATGATGGTGCCTTTAAAAGAAATTGGAAAATTTGGAAAAGAGCAGGTTTGAGGGAAAAGATGAGTTTCTGATTTTATATGTTGAATTTATGATGATTGAGATGATTTAGATTGCCATCTTCTTGGGAAGATAGAAGGAGATGGAATAAAATGTGTGTGTGTGGAAGAAATTAAAACAACTCTGCTAATGACTGAGGGAAAGGAGAAGAGAATGGGGATTGATATCAAAGTGATTTTGAGACTTCCGACCAAGATGGTGGAGAGGAGGCACACAGCTGTGTAAACTTCGTGTTTTTCTCTCACTATCCATCTCATTATAGACCTCTGAATTAATGCTTGACTGAAAAAAAACCTACAAATAGTTACCAAGAGCAGCCATCCTTGAGACTCATCAGGAGATGCGCAAGGGCGGGGACGGTTTTTAGATCGGAAGCAGACTGCAGGCAGACAGGCAGCGGCAGAGAGAGCAGGGAAGGCAGCTTAGAGCCAAGAAGAGCGGAGAGAGGGTGGGGTGTGATCGCAGCAGTCTCTGAGGGGAGAGCTTTGTTACAGGATTGGATACTTTGCTCCGGCAGCAAGCCAGCAGCCTAGCAGAGAAGCTAAAAACACGGGGGGGGGGGGGGGTGAAGAATACAACCCCAAACAGCTGAAGTCTCTCGGGACCTGGCCACCCCTCCCCCACAGTGTTTTAGCACGCTCTCGAATCTCAGAACGCAGGCGCAGCACAGCCATCACTGTCCTGTTAGGGCCTCACTGCTGCCCTTGAAGTCTGTAGAGGAAGCTCGGTAACATCACCCAGCCCCTCCCCCCTCCCAAAGAAAGCAGACTTCATTCAAAGGTTTTTTCTTTTGTTTCTTTGCTAGTTTGTCTTTGATTATTAGACAGAATGAGCAAGAAACTGAAGAGGACTTTAACGCTTGACAGCTTCTATACAGATGGAGAGCAGACTCTCAATCCTGAGGAGACTAAAAACAGACAGTCTCCAGGTGAATCCCCAAAGGAGGAGATCATCTGTTCCTCAACACAGATGTACCTCATAGAAGAAATTAAAAAGGCTCTCACAAGGGAGCTAGAAGAAAAATGGGAAAAGGAGAGGGAGGCTTGGCAAAAGAGTCTGGAGAAGTCATCCCACTCATTTAAAGAGAGAGTGGATAAAGAAATCAAATCCTTGAAAAATAGGATTAGTGAACTGGAAACAGAAAACAGCTCTCTAAAAAACAAAATTGGCAAAATGGAAAAAAATTCCATAGAACAAAAGAATTCAATTGAACAATTAGAAAAAGATTTTTTAAAAGTGAGTGAAGAAAATACCTCACTGAAAATCAGGGTTGAACAAATGGAATTGAATGACTCGAGAAGACAAGAAGAATAAGTCAAGCAAATCCAAAAAAATCAAACAATGGAAAAGAATGTGAAATACCTTCTGGGGAAGACAACAGACCTGGAAAACAGATCCAGGAGAGACAATCTGAGAATCATTGGACTCCCAGAAAAGCACGATGAAAAAAAGAGCCTGGACACTATTTTCCAGGAAATTATCAAAGAGAACTGCCCAGAAGTCATAGAAACAGAGGGTAAAATAGACATTGAAAGAATTCATCGATTCCCTACTGAAAGGGATCCTAAAATCAAAACACCAAGAAATATAGTGGCCAAATGCCAAAACCCTCAGACGAAGGAAAAAATACTGCAAGCGGCTAGAAAAACCCAATTCAAGTATCGAGGAGCCACAATAAGAATCACCTAGGATCTAGCAGCATCCACATTAAAGGATCGAAGGGCCTGGAATATGATATTCCGAAAGGCTAAGGAACTTGGTATGCAACCAAAAATAACTTATCCAGCTAGAATGAGCATCTTTTTCCAGGGAAGAAGATGGGCATTCAACAGAGTAAGCGAATTTCACCTATTTTTGATGAAAAAGCCAGAACTTAACAAAAAGTTTGATCTACAAATACAGAACTTAAGAGAAATCTAAAAAGGTAAAGATTAATCTTGGGAACTATATTTCAGCTATAAAGATATATAAAGAATACATGTATACCTTGTTCTAGAAACTAGATGTGGAAAGGACATTGTACCAGAAAAAGAGTAAAGTGGGGGTACTACATTTCATGAAGAGGCATAGGAAACCTATTATATCTGAGAGAAAGAATGGAGGGGGATGAATATAGTGAGTATTTTACTGTTTTCAGAATTGGCTTTAAGAGAAAAATTTTAGACATATTCAATCTATGGTGAAACTTCTCCCACCTCATTGAAAAGTAAAAAGGGAAAAGTGATAAGGGAAGGAATTAGCTAAGTGGAAGGGAATACGGAAACTGAGAGGGAAATGGGGTAAGATAGGGGGAGGAACTCTAAGGCGGGGGGTGGTGGTGAGGGATACTAAAAAGGGAAGGCTGTGAGAAGCAAGTGGTGCTCACAAGCTTAATACTGGGAAGGGGGATAAGGGGGAAAGAAGGGAGAAAAGCATAAACCAGGGTTAACAAGATGGCAAGTAATATATAATTGGTCATTTTAACCATAAATGTGAATGGGGTAAACTCCTCCACAAAGAGGAAGCGGTTAGCAGAATGGATTAAAAGCCAGAATCCTATAATATGTTGTATACAGGAAACACACTTGAAGCGGGGAGATACATGCAGGATAAAGGTAAAAGGTTGGAGCAAAATCTACTATGCTTCAGGTGAAGTAAAAAAAGCAGGGGTAGCCATCCTGATCTCAGATCAAGCTAAAGCAAAAATTGATCTAATTAAAAGAGATAAGGAAGGGCACTATATCTTGCTAAAGGATAGAATGGATAACGAAGCAGTATCGATATTAAACATATATGCACCAAGTGGGGTAGCATCTAAATTCTTAAAAGAGAAATTAAGAGAGCTGCAAGAAGAAATAGACAGCAAAACTATAATAGTGGGAGATCTCAACCTTGCACTCTCAGAATTAGATAAATCAAACCACAAAATAAATAAGAAAGAAGTCAAAGAGGTAAATAGAATACTAGAAAAATTAGATATGATAGATCTCTGGAGAAAATGTAATGGGGACAGAAAGGAGTACACCTTCTTTTCATCAGTTCATGGAATGTATACAAAAATTGACCATATATTAGGACATAAAAACCTCAAACTCGAATGCAGTAAGGCAGAAATAGTAAATGCATCCTTTTCAGACCACGATGCAATGAAAATTACATTCAACAAAAAGCCAGGGGAAAGTAGACCAAAAAATAATTGGAAACTAAATAATCTCATACTAAAGAATAAGTGGGTGAAACAGCAAATTATAGACATAATTAATAACTTCACCCTAGAAAACGATAATAATGAGACATCATACCAAAATGTATGGGATGCAGCCAAAGCGGTAATAAGGGGAAATTTCATGTCTCTGGAGGCCTATTTGTATAAAATAGAGAAAGAGAAGGTCAATGAATTGGGCTTGCAACTAAAAATGCTAGAAAAGGAACAAATTAAAAACCCCCAGTCAAACACTAAACTTGAAATTCTAAAAATAAAAGGAGAGATCAATAAAATTGAAAGTAAAAAAAACTATTGAATTAATTAATAAAACTAAGAGTTGGTTCTATGAAAAAACCAACAAAATAGACAAACTCTTAGTAAATCTGATTAAAAAAAGGAAAGAGGAAAATCAAATTGTTAGTCTTAAAAATGAAAAGGGAGAACTCACCACTAACAAAAAGGAAATTAGAGCAATAATTAGGAGTTACTTTGCCCAACTTTACGCCAATAAATTCAACAACTTAAATGAAATTGAAGAATACCTCCAAAAATATAGCTTGCCTAAACTAACAGAGGAAGAAGTAAATATCCTAAACACTCCCATCTCAGAAAAAGAAATAGAACAAACTATCAATCAGCTCCCTAAGAAAAAATCCCCAGGACCAGATGGATTTACATGTGAATTCTATCAAACATTTAAAGATCAATTAACTCCAATGCTAAATAAACTATTTGAAAAAATAGGGATTGAAGGAGTCCTACCAAACTCCTTTTATGACACAGACATGGTACTGATACCTAAACCAGGTAGGCTGAAAACAGAGAAAGAAAATTATAGACCAATCTCCCTAATGAATAGTGATGCTAAAATCTTAAATAAAATATTAGCAAAAAGATTACAGAAAATCATCCCCAGGATAATACACTATGACCAAGTAGGATTTATACCAGGGATGCAGGGCTGGTTCAATAGTAGGAAAACTATTAGCATAATTGACTATATCAATAACCAAACAAACAAAAACCATATGATCATCGCAATAGATGCAGAAAAAGCATTTGATAAAATCCAACATCCATTCCTAATAAAAACACTTGAGAGCATAGGAATAAATGGACTTTTCCTTAAAATAGTCAGGAGCATATATTTAAAACCATCAGTAAGCATCATATGCAATGGGGAAAAACTGGAACCTTTCCCAGTAAGATCTGGAGTGAAGCAAGGTTGCTCACTATCACCATTAGTATTCAATATTGTATTAGAAACACTAGCCTCTGCAATAAGAGTAGAGAAAGAGATTAAAGGAATTAGAGTAGGCAATGAGGAAACCAAACTATCACTCTTTGCAGATGATATGATGGTATATCTAGAGAACCTCAGAGATTCTACTAAAAAACTATTAGAAATAATTCATAATTTTAGCAAAGTAGCTGGATACAAAATAAATCCCCATAAATCCTCAGCATTTTTATACACCACCAACAAAATCCAAGAGCAAGAGATACAAAGAGAAATTCCATTCAAAATAACTGTTGATAGCATAAAATATTTGGGAATCTACCTACCAAAGGAAAGTCAGGAATTATATGAGCAAAATTACAAAAAAGTTTCCACACAAATAAAGTCAGACTTAAATAATTGGAAAAATATTAAGTGCTCTTGGATCGGCCGAGCGAACATAATAAAGATGACAATACTCCCTAAACTAATCTATTTATTCAGTGCTATACCAATCAGATTTCCAAGAAAATATTTTAATGATCTAGAAAAAATAACAACAAAATTCATATGGAACAATAAAAAGTCGAGAATCTCAAGGGAATTAATGAAAAAAAATCAAATGAAGGTGGCCTAGCTGTACCTGATCTAAAATTATATTATAAAGCAGCAGTCACCAAAACCATTTGGTATTGGCTAAGAAATAGATTAGTGGATCAGTGGAAAAGGTTAGGTTCACAAGACAGAATAGTCAACTATAGCAATCTAGTGTTTGACAAACCCAAAGCCCCTAACTTCTGGGAAAAGAATTCATTATTTGATAAAAACTGCTGGGATAACTGGAAATTAGTATGGCAGAAATTAGGCAAGGACCCACACTTAACACCATATACCAAGATAAGATCAAAATGGGTCCATGACCTAGGCATAAAGAACGAGATTATAAATAAATTAGAACATAGGATGGCTTATCTCTCAGACTTGTGGAGGAGAGGGAAGTTTGTGACCAAAGATGAACTAGAGACCATTACAGATCACAAAATAGAAAAATTTGATTATATAAAGGCCTCATTTCCAAAATATATAGAGAACTGACCCTAATTTGTGGGAAACCAAGCAATTTTCCAGTTGATAAATGGTCAGGGGATGTGAACAGACAATTTTCAGATGATGAAATTGAAGCTATTGCCACTCATATGAAGGAGTGTTCCAGGTCACTATTGATCAGAGAAATGCAAATTGGGACAGCTCTGAGATAGCACTGCGCACCTGTAGGATTGGCTGGGATGACAGGAAAAAATAATGATGGGTGTTGGAGGGGATGCGGGAAAGCTGGGGCGCTGATGCATTGTTGGTGGAGTTGTGAGCAAGTCCAGCCATTCTGGAGGGTGGTCTGGAATTGTGCCCAAAAGGTTATCAAAATGTGCATGCCCTTTGATCCAGCGGTGCTACTACTGGGCTTGTACCCCAGGGAGATACTGGGGAGGGGAAAGGGACCTATGTGTGCCAGGGTGTTTGTGGCAGCCCTGTTTGTGGTGGCTAGAAATTGGAAGGTAAATGGATGCCCATCAGTTGGGGAGTGGCTGGGTGAATTGTGGTGTGTGAATGTTGTGCAGTGGGATGAGTGCAGAGAGGCTTGGAGAGACCTGCATGGACTGATGCTGGGTGGGGTGAGCGGAGCCGGGAGATCACTGTGCACTTCGACAATGGTGTTGTGTGAGGATGTATTCTGATGGAGGTGGATTTCTTTGATGAGGAGACCTAACTGAGTTTCGATGGATAGATGATGGACGGGGACGGCTACACCCAGGGAAGGAGCACTGGGAGATGGATGTGAACTGTTTGCATTTTTGGTTTTCTTCCCGGGTTGTTTCTGCCTTCTGAATCCAGTTCTCCCTGTGCAGCGGGAGAACTGTTCGGTTCTGCAAACATGTATTGTGTCTGGGATATACTGCAACATGTCTAACATGTGTGGGACTGCTTGCCTTCTAGGGGAGGGAGTGGAGGGGGGAAATCGAGGCAGAGGCGAGTGCAGGGGATGGTGTTGTAGGGAAGTTGCCCTGGCATGGATTCTGTCAATGTAAAGTTATTATTAAATAAAAAAACAACAACAACAACAAAGGGATTTTGAGATGAAGAAAAAGTGAGAAAGGAGAATTCACTCTAAAGGGTCTTAATTGTTTCAAAGAAACAAAAGACAAAGTCCTTAATTGAAAGTTGAGTAGGTGTGTGTGTGTGTGTGTGTGTGTGTGTGTGTGTGTGTGTGTGAGAGAGAGAGAGAGAGAGAGAGAGAGAGAGAGAGAGAGAGAGAGAGAGAGAGAGAGAGAGAGAGAGAGAGAGAGAGAGAGAGAGAGAGAGAGATATGGAGGAGCCAAAGGAAGCAGAAGTTTTAGAAAAACTGAAAAATTAGATAAGTAATCAATTACAGGGTAATAAGAGGACTATGCTGCAGTGAGGGCCCAGTTGAAGTTGGATAATTTTAATTTATAATATACCCATTCAGCACAATAGAAAGACTTACTTCATTCTTCCCATCTGCCTTGGAGTAGGACAGAAAGAAACAGATGGTTAGAATAATACAGGGCTGGGATTTGGCAAAATATTTTAGGCAATAGAACATGAGGATGAGAGATTTGAGAGTAGGAAACAGTATAGAGTTGAAAAAGGCTAAACTTATAATTGAGATTGGAAAAGGAGGAAAATTAAGTCAGAATAGGTATAATAGCCTGAAAATGTATTAAAGGATAAGAACACATTTGATGAAAATAAACTTGAAGCAGAATTCAGTAATTTAGTTTAGGACTGCTGTTATAATCTGTTGGGAGGGTAATGAGGATGAATGATGGGAGGTTATAGACAGAAGAATGTCAGAATTTCTAAAAAATTAAGTAAATAGAACACTTTTGGCTGATGGTGAGATTCAGTGCATCATCATCCACTGAAGTAGAGTGAAGCAAGTCATATGGGGATTTAAGAAACCTGAGGAATTTGGAGGTTGGGGAGTAAGAATACCCTGATATTGACATTCCCTAGTATTAGGGTAAGAGTTGGGGAATTAAGGAAGAATGGTGACTCAGTGATGATCTCTTTGAGAAAGGAGAGAGAATGACATGGGGGTCATTATACAAAAGACCCATGATATGCCTTGGGCAGAAAATTTTGATTGAATGGACTTCAAAGATTGCTGAATGGTAGAGGCTGTAATGAAATAGCAGTTTCCTGATTATCTTCCTTTACCCTGATATAGTTTTCTCTCCTGTCCCTACTCCTAACTTCTTTCTGCCCTAGGTTCCCTAAAATTTTCTTAGTGAAGCTTCCTCTTTCTTTGCTCCCCATGAAACCTGATTGGCTCCAGTTTCTCTGTATTTGAGGAAGAAGTGGAGTCTAATTAGAAAAAGTCCAGTGGGGGAAAACAATCATAGTGGCAGTAGGTTGTAGAGAAATTTGGCTCTACTGAGGAAGAGGACCCTGAAATGGATCACAAGGTAGTACTAGGAGGTGAGAATAGATTTTGGGGCAAGAAAGGAGTCCTCTATAGTTGCCATAGGTAGATATCAATGGGGACTGTTGTATCCATGGGGGATACGTTAACAGAGGAGGTACTCTCATTTCATAGGGAAGCATGGGGCTTAGGTGATCCATAGAAAATTCAAAAGAGGGTCCTCAAAGTAATATTCCCATAGGAGTGGGTCCAAGATGATGCGGTAGTAGTTGTGGAAGAGGCAATGTCTCTGAGTTTGTGGGCTTTACATGAAGATATCCCAAGTCATGCAGACCACAATAGGTAAACTGCATTTGAGACATACTAGGATGATGTGTTCTACCTGGTGAGAATGGATTGGGGGATGAGTATCCATATCCAAGATTTTGAGCCCCAGGGATTCCTGCTGATGAGTGTCATGGGCTCCAACCCCATGAGGCATAGATAGGAGAAGTAAGGCTGGGGGCATTCTTGGAGGAAAGGTTCCAATAGGTAGTACTGGATGTGGGGATGAATCTGGCAGGGGTATTGCTGGTGGAGGAAGCCCAGATCCCAAGCAAGATATAATAGGATCAGGAGAGGAGGGTGAAGGTGACAAATAGCAAATA
The DNA here is from genome assembly GCF_016432865.1 of Antechinus flavipes. Taxonomy (NCBI): domain Eukaryota; kingdom Metazoa; phylum Chordata; class Mammalia; order Dasyuromorphia; family Dasyuridae; genus Antechinus; species Antechinus flavipes. The sequence continues at coordinate 256,675,919 of NC_067400.1, forward strand.
GCTGATATGGCTGATCTGTCTGAGACAAGGGATTCTATGCTGCCAGAAGTTGCTCAGCTGCAGAACCACATAGTGTTCACCATTAGAATCCTTCTCGAAGGCATTATATATTGTGGTATGTCAATAACACAGATATTGCCCATTTGTAGCTTCAATTGTTATAACAGAAGCATTGAGTGAGGCAAAAAATCAATAAAGGGTCCCATGTAATTTTGGGAGTCTGCAAGATAACCCCAAAGACATGAAAATATAGAACAGTTTTTCATCAATCTCAGGATCTAGATTCCCTAATCTAGATATTGGCTCCTACATCTAAGTTCTTGTTATGAGTTGATATTGTATTCACTTGTATTGGCTTCCCATATTGTTGGAATCCTCACTAACTGCTAAGTAATTAGAGTTGATCTAATCTTACAAGAAGTTGTTTTGGCCAGAACCTGAAACAAGGTACTAAGTAGAACTAATCAAGACAAGGCTTGTGTTCCCACCTTTACTCATTGGAGTCCACAAGTATGCTAGCATAGTAAAAAGCTGTACAGCTTGCCTTCCCTTCCATGCTCCTACACTGCCTCCAGGGAAGAATCCTCGTGGTTTGAGACCCAATGAAATCTGGCAAATGGATGTGACCCATTATAAATCTTTTGGTCGTCTGTCTTTTATCCACGTTGTAGTAGACACCTTTTCAGGATTCACTTTTGCCATACCAGCAGCAAAAGAGACAACCCGAGTGGTCACTGAATTCCTCATTCAAGCATTCGCAATTATGGGTGTGCCACAAGAAATAAAAACAGATAATGGACCGGCATATACCTCCAAACATTTTGAACACTTTTGTGCACAGTATAAGATTTTACACACTACTGGCATACCCTTCAATCCTCAAGGTCAAGCAATAGTAGAAAGAAGAAACAGAGACATTAAGACACTCCTCCAAAAACAAAAGAAAGGGGGAGCCACGGGTAACCCTAGAGAACTTCTAAATTTAGTTCTCTATACCATTAATTTTTTAATCTTTGATAAAGATGCACTGGCTCCAGCAGACAGGTTTTATAACCCACCAGAAGAGCAGTGTCCAGTGCGAGCAGCTCCACTATCCTTAGATAATCGCCAGGTGATGTGGAGAGACCCAGAAAGTAGTGAATGGAAGGGACCAGATAGGCTAACTGCTTGGGGGAGAGGATTTGCTTGCATCTCTACAGGTGGAGAAGGAATCAGATGGGTGCCTACGAGCCGCATTCGCCTTGTCCATCGCAGAAAGATGGAGCAGACCCTTGAAACAAAGGAGAACACCCAAGAAATATCGAGTGGTTCTGTTGCTGATTGTGCTCACAAGAATTATTAGATTCCTGGCACATGAACTAATGGACAATGGAATCCTATTGGACTGTTTCTAGGACTTATGGACATGTGTAAATTTTCAGATTGATTCTTGTTATTTGTTACATTACTACTAGCCTGTGTTATATTGCTATGTGCTCATGTAAATTATGTATAATGCCTCCCATATTGATGGATTTATGTGTACCCCCTCAGAAACCCCCTATGTTTTAAAACAAAAGAAAGGGGGAGATGTTGGAATCCTTACTAACTGCTAAGTAATTAGAGTTGATCTAATCTTACAAGAAGTTGTTTTGGCCAGAACCTGAAACAAGGTACTAAGTAGAACTAATCAAGACAAGGCTTGTGTTCCCACCTTTACTCATTGGAGTCCACAAGTATGCTAGCTTCACAAAGTACACTTTCTAACTTCAAGGGAGTCCACACCTTACAGCTCTTTGGGCCAGAGAGCACTATGGGAGAAAACCCATAATCCCATTCTCTCAGAAGGTTCACATATAAGGCGAGACAGCCATTCCAGAATACACTTTTTCCTCTTGGCTGGCTGATCACGCTGGACTCGAGAGGAACGACTCTGGTGCAGAGAACACTTTTGACGGATTCCAGGGGAGCTACGCCAGAAGCCCTCTCTCCCCGGCAAGTTGGTGGCTGGACGCCAGAAGCCCTCTCTCTGTGGCAAGTTGGTGGCTGGGCTCCCCAGCGGGAGATAAGAGAGACCTTCCATCTCTGTCTTGGTTGGAGGCAGAAGAAAGCAGAGGCAGAGGCTGAAGGACAGAACCTTTGGATTTGGAGACATCCGAAGGGCTCCAAGCCTCTAAACCGGCTGTGCTCTGAGAAGAACCAACTCCAACATTTGAACTCTTAACACCATATAGTTTGATAATTTTCATTATCTTTATGGCATAGCAAGTATCCTTCTCACTCAGGAATTCCACATGCTGACCTATGACTTTGATCTCAGGCAGGTAAGTATTGATTATAGACCCATCCTGAAGAAAGAACTCCCAAGACAGTGCTCACTGATTTTCTCATCTGGGCCCCCCTCAAACTTAGTGGCATCCTGATTGTGTTTGGAGATGGAGGCCACCACCATATTGAATATGCTCCCACTATTACCTTTCAGGTGATTTTCAGAATCTTCCTAAGACGAATCAAGTGGAAGAGTGATTCAGATTTTTAGCATGGTGCTGTTACACTGCCCATGTTTCACAGTTCTATAGAGTTTCAATTTGGTAGGCAGCCTAATACCTCTTTCTTCCCACAGTGGATTATAATAAGTGCTATATGAATGCTTGTTCTACTCCCCCTTCCATTGTTAAAATCTTCTGAGAGAATAATACTAAAACTCTTAAGAGCATAAAGCAGTTTGTGATAGTGTTCATTAGACATTTCATCTCAGGTGATGAACTCATTAGATCCAGGAACTTTACATCTTTCATGACCTCCAACCTTGAAATCTATTTCAAGGCCCTTTCAAGATTCTTGTTTCATTTCTATTCACAAAATAAGCACAAAATGAAAAAGGAATCTTAAGAGTCTAGGCACAAGGATCACTCAGTTTATTTCATATGGGAATAATGTTAGGATGAAAAAATAAAGAGCATATTCCATCTTCCCCTTATAAGAAATTTTAAAGACAGAGATAATTATTTGTTTCCTAGCAGCTTAAGCAACAGACTCTGAATAAGATGCTTCATCTCTCTCTCCCTCTCCTTTTCTCTCTCTCTCTGTGTCTCTGTCTCTCTCTTAAATAAAAACAATTGATAGTCATTTTAAAAATCCTCTAAATCATTATTAATTACAGAAATGCAAATTAAAAAACCACTCTGAAAGATTTTAAATATATATATATATTTCAGACTGGCTAAAATGATAGAAGGGGAAAGCAAAAAAAAAAAAAAATTGGAGGAGATGTAGAAAAATTGGGACCATTAAATCATTGTTGGTGGAATTGTGAACTTATCTAACTATTTTGGAGAACAAGATGGAATAATTCCAAATTATTAAATGCTCTCTACCCTTTGGTCTAGCAATGCCACTACTTGTCTGTTTTCCAAGATGATTAGGGTAAAGGAAAAGACACTATATATTCTAAAGTATTTATAGTAATTCTTTTTGTGGTGACAACTAGAAATTGCAGGAATATCTGTCAATTGGGGGAATGGCTAAACAAGTTGTAGTATGTGATTATGATGGAATATTACTGTGCTATAAATAATGATGAGTTTGATGATCTTAGAAAAACATGTATAGATTTGCACAAAATAAAATGAAAAGCAAAATGAGTAAGACCAAGATAGCACTGTATATAGTAACAACATTATTGTTTTAAGAACAACTTCGAGTCATTTTCACAATTGAAAATACCCAAATTAGGGCAGCTAGATGGCACAGTGGATAGAGCACCAGCCTTGAAGTCAGGAGGACCTGAGTTCAATCTGGTCTCAAACACTTAACGCTTCCTAGCTGTGTGACCCTGGGCAAATCATTTAACCCCAATTGCTTCAGCAAAAAAAAAAAAAAACAAAAAACAAAAAAAAAAAAAAAACAAAAAACAAAAAACAACAAAAAAAAAACTTAGATTAGCTACAAAGAACATGTGGAGGAAGACAAAATCTACACCCAGAGAAAGAATTGATTTACTGAAGTATATATAGAATGATTTTACATCTGAATATTTCTCATCTCTCATCTATCATCTATATATGTATATATGTATGTATATGTATACATATACATATATGCCTAAAAGTAGTCATCTCTAGAGCAGAGGGAGGGAAGAAAAAAAAAGTTCCATATAACTTTATTATATATTTAAAGAGAATAGCAAGTTGTACACAATCGGTTTGCAGTTTCATGTACAACCATCTTTTTTATTATTTTACTATGTTATGGAAATAATCTTTTATTTATTATGTTCTAAAAAAAAAAGAAAAGATGTGGGTGCTTGAATATATGGGTTGAATGAATCAAGGATCATGACAAATGTCATGTGAACTTGGATGACTAAAAGGATGGGATAACTGATAGATGCAGAAAAAAGTAGATATTGGGAAGAGAGAGATAATATAAAGAGATGGGATTTAGATTTCAACCCATATATTCTGTTTATCCTATACAACTCACTCCATCCCATTTATAAGATAAACAGGGTTCTCTCTCACTGGTTACTATCCTATGGGCAGAACTTTTCTTTTGAGAAACACCTGTCAAAGCTATAAGATTATCTAAGAAGTAGGCAGTAGTTACATTACAAAGCAGAGAAATTTGTTCAATAATGTCTGCTGTTGTTTCTGTGGGTCCCCAGTCATTGGTTAGGCTACAACTTCCCAAAGGGGCTGACATTTGGCATAAATAGGATAAGATTAGGGGCTCATTCAGAGAATCAGGAAGTGTTGGCTAAAATGGATGAAAAGTAGGTGTGACTATGTAGGAGATATGTCCCACAATTAACTATAGCATATTCTCCATCTACCCACTCTCTACATGGTTAATTGCATATTCTGTGGGTCATGCCATTGCCCCAATTAGGAGACAGCTAATTTAAAGGATTAAGTTCAAAATACTGTTGGGTTTAAGAAGTATTATGAAAAAAGATACAAACCAAGTGCTATCAAAGTTTAGAAGAAGGAAAAAAGATTATGTTCACTTTGGGGAATGAGGGAAGACTTTATGAGGAATATTAAATTTTATCTGGTCCTAGAAGGATATATAAGCTTTCAATAGATGGAGAGATGGGGTAAACAACCTTTCTGAGGGAAGGGACATTATAAACAGAGGTAAAGCATGGAAATAGGGAAATATTCTGGAAGCAAGAGTGACTTATTCCTACTTGAGCACCCTTATTTCAAGTTAGAATGTCTTAAGGAGAGTAGTAAGAGATCAAACAGAAAAGGAAAAATGTTCATGATTTATTTCTACTATCATTAAATACTTTTGTGCTGTACTAATAATATTGGTTATTGAAATTTTTTGGTTAAGTCCATAAATGACAAAAGAATAGGACTTGGGGTGTGGTTCCAAATTACCTGTTAAAATAAAGCCTGTGGTAATGGCTACTCAAAAGTTCTTTTCCCCAGAAAGTCTGAAAATCAACTAGATATAAATTTCTTAGTCATTTTCCTCATGAAGATGCTAACTGTAAAATCCATGACTTGATATGTCTATACATTAGTGAGCAAAATCTGTGTCAAGTAAGTTGAACTAGATATTCCAATGCAAAAAAGAGAAATTGGCATCATAGTCATTACTAAGACTTAACAGGTTGGTTCAGTTAACTGGAATATGGCTCTAAAAGGTTATAGCTTTTTTTTTTAGGAAGAACAGTATTAATAGGAAAGGTAAGCAATAACATCATATTATATTTTAAGAAAATTCACTCATGAAACATTCATTAGTAGATATCTTCACTCATAATCCTCTGTTATAAATGAAATACAAGGAATTATATTAGGAAATTCAAGAATGAAAACTGGAAAATATGAAAACATTTGAATGAAAATAAATAGAAGTTAAGTGTGAGCATCATAGCAAATACTTCACTATATGGCTATTCCATTTTCTTCTGTGACCTTGACAGGTATGCACACCTTTCCCCCTAAAGGATGGAAAAGCTGTCCTCAAGTCTTGTTTAGCTTAGTGGGCTAAGATTCAAGCTATTAATATGGCTTCCTAGTCTCTTAAAGAATCAAAAACAAGTCCAAGAGAAATCAGTATCTTTCCAAGTTGATGGATGTTTCATTGCCATGAAAGTCAAAACATCTTTTTATCAAAAAACCATTCTCCTCAATCCAGGCCCAACATATCTTTCCAAATTTGTTTATTTCACTACCCTTCCCTTCATATACTACTCTCTCTATAAAAGCCAAGCTAAACCAGTTTACTTGGTGTACCCTGAAACTATAATCTGTGTCATCTCTTAGTCCTCTACAAGTATATCTGGAAGGATCACACAGAAAAATGTGTCAAGTTCTCAAATAGATGGAAGCATCAGATCATCTCAAGAAGAAACAGAATTTAAAATGGAATAACCAATTAATTTAAAATTTGAAAAGAAATATGACAAAAGTGTACATTGTCACCTTCTTTATTTAACTTATAAGCAGAGTACATTGTGAAATTCTAGACTGGATAAATCAGAAGTGAAATTAAGATTTTCAGGAGAAATATGAACAATTTAAGATATGCAGATAATACCACTCTAGTAGTAGAAAGTGAAGAGGAATTGAGAAGTTTTGTGATAAGGGTGAAAGAGGAGAGTTTAATTGCTCCCATTAATTCTGGGCAAACAGAGAGGGGGAAATGGAATCAGCAACAGATTTTATATTCTTGGGCTCAAAGATCACTGCAGATAGCAACTGTAGTTTTACAATTTAAAAATGCTTACTGTTTTGAAGGAAAGTGATGGAAAATATGGTATACTAAAAAAAAGAGACTTCAACTTGTCAACATACCTATGGCAAATATGGCATATTAAAAGAAGAGATTTAAACTTGTTAACAAAGCTAGGTTTTTTCTTTAATATTTTATTTTCTCAATTACATGTAAAGACAATTTAATATTCTTTTGCGTTACAAATTCTCTCCCTCAATTTCCTTCCACCACCACTGATAATGCAAGCAATATGATACAGGTCATACATGTGTAGTCACAGTGTAAAAAACCCCAAGAAAAATAAAAATAAAATATCTTAGATCTGCATTCAGATTCTATCAGTTCTTTCTCTGGAGATTGATAGCATTTTTCATTACAAATTTTTTGGAATTATCTTGGATCATTGTATTCCTGAGAATAACTAAGTTATTCACAGTGGATCAATATACAATATTGCTGTCATTGTATACAATGTTCTCCTGGTTCTCCTCATTTCACTTTGTATCAGTTCATATAAGCCTTTTCAGATTTTTCTGAGAACATGATACTTTTTTTTCATTTCTTTGAGCATAATAATATTCTACCAATCATGTATAATGACTTATTCAGCTATTCTCCAATTGATGGACATCTCAATATTCAGTTTTCTACCATCACTTAAAAAAAAGCTGTTATAAATATTTTCCTTTTTGCTTTTTTTCTCTTTGGGATACAGACTAGGTAGGGTCTTGCTTGCTCAAAGGGTATCCGTGTTTTTATAGCATTTTGGTCATAGTTTCAAGTTGCTCTTCAAAATACAACTTCGCCAACAGTGCATTCATGTTTTAATTTTTCCCACATCCTCTCTAACATTTGTCATTTTCCTTTTCTGTCATATTAGTCAATCTGATAGTTATGTGATAGTAGCTCAGAGTTGTTTCAATTTTTATTTCTTTAATCAATAATGATTTGGGAGCATTTTTCACATGATTATAGATCACTTTGAATACTTTGAAAACTGCTTGTTCATATCCTTTGACCATTTATGAATTGAAGAATGGTTGTTATTTCTATAAATTTGACTGAGTTTTCAAGACTGGAGGAAGTGACTAAAGTTCCCTTTAATTCTGTGATTCCATTATTCTGTGGTTCTATGAAAGTCTCAGAAACTGAAGCAATAAGTGGCACAGTGTATAGGGTGCTAAACCTGGAGTTAGGATGACAGGAGTTCAAATATGGTCTTAAATACTTATTAGCTTTATTTCAATGTCCTCATGTTGGAATGAGGATACTTACTTTCCAGGGTTGTTGTGAGGGCCACATGAGATATTTTTAAAGTACTTAGCACAATTCTGGCACATATCAGGCACTCTATAATCACCATATATTATTATCATTGTTATTATGAATACTTGGCATTGTGGAACTACCTAGAGCAGTGATTTTCAAACTCAAAAGAAATAGATTCCTGGTGACACACCGACTTAGGAAATCACAAATTAACATTAGCTATCTTGATTTATATTTTTATATATTCTATTAAACATCTTCCTTTTAAATTTTAATCTGGTCTGTGTTGCACTTAGTTGCCAGGCTGAGAGCAATTCTGCTCTAGGGCAAAATAGTAGTGGTACTTCCTTTAATCTTGCATTTATTTTATTTATATTGTATTTATTTTATATATACTTATATGTATATATGTTACCTCTCTTGATAAAATGAAAATCCCTTGAAAGTATAATCCCTCCTTCCCTCCTTCCTCCTTCCCTCCCTCCCTTCTTCCCTCCTTCCTTCCTTCCTTCCTTCCTTCCTTCCTTCCTTCCTTCCTTCCTTCCTTCCTTCCTTCCTTCCTTCCTCCTTCCTTCCTTCCTTCCTTCCTTCCTTCCTTCCTTCCTTCCTTTCTTTCTTCCTTCCTTCCTTCCTTCCTTCCTCCTTCCCTCCTTCCTTTCTTTATTTTTATATCTTGGATTTTTATACCATCTCCCCAAACTAGCACTCAAATATTTTTGACTTGGATCTCTAAAGAAATGACTATTTTTCTGACTTCTGGGTTATCTCATAGATCCAGGGTCATAACTCAGTTTATTAGTCCTCATTAGTGTACTTGTATTGAGTAATCTGCCAATAGATAAATCAACTTAAAGCAAAGGCATGTACTGAGATAGCATAGTAAGAACAGTGGTTAGAAAAACATTTCCTATAAGTTAAGGCACCCTCTTTCAACATGTGGTCAAGTCATTTACCCCTCCACTATTGTAAGAATCTGAGATTTAAAATTTTTGTCTTGTTATATCCTTGTGCTACTTCCTGATGTATACAGCAATTGTTCTTCACAAGTTGCTCATTGCTATAAACAGCTTGCTCCTTAGGATGTATTGAGTTTCTTCTATATGGGTCTCTTTTCTGCATGTCTTGGGGTTACTCCTTACTGGAGACTATAGACTCCAATATCTTCAATTTTTGGTTTAGCTACAATCTTCATCTAGAATATTGTTGTTCCCTTATGGGAGAAGTTAGTAGCTCAGAATTCAGCAGTTTTAAGTACTTTAAATCCTTCCTGTTAGGCCTGCAAATAAATGGGTAGAAAATTGTAAAAAGTAATCTATAAACTGAAGTTGATTTGTTTCAGCTGTCTACTAAGATGCTTTCTTGAACTTTCATAAGAAAATTATCTATTCAAAGTCTCACATCAATACAAGGTGTAAATGATGTTACTCAAGGTCTTATTTCTTACAAGGTTCAAAGTCATCTGCACAGAATCTGAAAACAGTTGATTCTTCATAAAGTACAAATGCAAATGCATTCTGAATGTAATGCATATCTCATTGTCTTTGTTAATTGTCTCCTATAATCTGGCAAATTTGTCAAAGTCTAAAAGAAGTTCACAGTTAAATTTGGATTCCCAGAACCTAGAAAAATGTTTGGAACTAGTAAATATTTAATGAATGTTGTTGATTAATTGATTGAATCTTCTCCTTTAAAATGGTAAACTATCCATCATCAACTTTTTTCTCTGATCCTGAGAACAGGTTTTCTGCTCTAGAGTCAGGGAAAAACCTGAATAAGAAAGAATAGCTGGTCAAGGGCTTACAAGGACATTTGTTAAGTACCCTCTACTCATCTACTATGAAGGCTAGAAGGAGCTCAACTTGGGTCTGCTTTTGTCATTGTTAATAAACATACATGTGTATGTGTTTGTATGGGGGAATGGGGGGTATATTTGCAAAAATATTTTGAGCCTAGGAGGTTATTTCAAATTAACAGTGATCTTAGGAAATATATCATAATCATTCATAAAATGTGATATAAGATGGTCAAGTTATGCAAGAATTTTTTTGGTAAGAACTACCCCAGCAGAATTTAAATTGGAAGGATAAAAAGTTGAGAATGGAGTTGTTAATGACATTATTATACACTCACATGAACTATGATAAATAAAGGAATAACCCACTTCCATTGTCTTTACAGATGACTAATAGCTATCATGTTTCAAGTGGATGAAAACTGAGTCAAAAAATCTAAATCTCCCTCTTCTACCTACCTACAGAATGGTGACTTTTCTGAGAACTTTCTCCTAAATAGATTTCTAGACAATTTAAAAAATCTAAGGAGCAGTATGCCATTCTTTGAATCACATTAATTTACTCAAAGCTTAGGCAGAACTTAGGCAGAAACCCTAAACTTTTTTTTTTCAGGAGAAATAAATCTTTTTGCTTTGAGGTTGAGCTGAAAGTGAGTTCCAGAAATCCTTGAGGAAGAAGGAACAGAGAGAGGGAGAAGGAACTTATATCCCCAGTCTGGGAGTGAACAAAATCAGCATGTACAATAATTTCCAAACAGAGATTTTTTTTTATTTTTCAGAAAAAATATTACAGATGAAAATGTTGAAATATTGCATCCCACTCAAAGTAGGCAAGAAAATGTCAAGGACATAAAGGAGCTGCTGATTAAATGGATTATTAGTGATGGAATTTAAAATTCAGGTTATTTTTCCTCTCTTCCCCCACTCCAAGAGAAGAAAGTGAGGCTGGTGATTTTATACTCGTTCAAACTCAACTCACTTGTATGTCTCCTTGATGCATGGTCCTCTTGAAGAATGAAGGTCAAACAACAAACCCCCTTCAAGAGATAGGTTTGCTATTTTAAGCTTATCTTAGCTTAAGTAAATATAATTAGAAAGTTAAATCTTATATATACACACACATATACATGTACATATACATATACATATATATGTATATATATTATATATATATATACACACATATACATATACATATACAGCAAGTATATTTGGGAAGAATTTGGGAAATCTCTACCCAATTCATCTTATATCTCCTTAACATGTGTTAATCATTCCTTTACAAGATTAGTTTTTTGATAAAGTGTTACTTCACCTATCTTGAGTATGTTCTTTACCACTTTACATTAGTGTAACCCATAGTCCCAAAGTTTCTGGGCCCACAGAGACAGGATTCAGTCAGAGATTCTGATCCCTGGTCATTGTTTTTCTCTGGCTCCTTGCCTCTATCTGGAATGATTCCAGAAACATCCATGTATAACTTACAATTGATTCATATCTAGATTTTTTCAAATGTAGATAACAAAGTCCCAGCTCCTATATAAGTACCTAAGGATGAAACATATATAGGTACTAATTGTCCAGTTATATCCAACACTATGTGACCCATAGACCTTTGCCCACGTGTTTTTCTTAGCAAAGATACTAGAGTAGTTTTCCTTTTTTCCCCTCTCTAACTAATCTTTATTTTACAGAAGAGGAATTGAGGCAAATAGGGGTTAGATGATTTGTCCAGAATCTCATAGCTATTAAGTATCTGAGATAAAATTTTAACTCAGATCTTCCTGATTCCATTCCTTATGCTCTATCTACTATACTACCCTAGTTGTTTCCTGTAGAGGTAAGATAGCTATTATTTCTCTCTCTCTCTCTCTCTCTCTCTCTCTCTCTCTCTCTCTCTCTCTCTCTCTCACACACACACACACACACACACACAAAGAGAGAGAGAGAGGGAGAGAGAGAAAGAAAGAGACAAAGAGAGAGAGAACTAAGAAAATGTGAAGTATTCAATAGGCCTCCTAAGAAATTTTATACACTTAGCATCACCCTGTGGTTTTAGTTTAGCAAACACATATACTAAGGCTAACACATTTGGGGATTGTTAAATAAATAAGCAAACTTCCATTCCCATTAGATGCTACCTGTTGAATTTTCCCTTCAAGTAGAATACTTCTTAGGCAATCTGAGTGGTTTTTATTTATTTGTTTGTTTGTTTTTCTGCTATGGAGCACCTTGCATGAGAAAATCCCATTCTCTCTCTAAAGATTTGAGTTTTGAATTCTCCAACTTAGAAACTCTGGAACTTGGGGCTATCTATAAGGCAACTCTCAAGGCTACCAAGAAGATCCAAAAAAGCTTTTTTTTCCTCTTTATGGAAAGCTAACTTTAAGACTATTTAGGGACTTTGCAGAGAGGGGCTATGAAGAAGAAGGAGAGAGGGATTCCTCTAGAGAAGAGTTTGTAAGATCATGAATATTATCTCTAAACTATCTTCCCAGACAATGTGGGCTTTCTTTTGTTTCCTTTTACCATGTGCTTCTTCTGTAGCAAATTCATTAGTATCTTAATAGAGTTGTTAACTTTTGGATTCCATTCTTGGAATCTTTCCACTCTGCTTGTCTGAAGTTTGTCTCCTATATGATACTCTAATGAAATACCTATCTGTCAGGAAGGAGACTGCTTGAATACATCATACTGTTTGTTTGTATGTTTTTCCAATAGAAGAAATAGAAAAGGCAGTCAAAGAGATAGTTGGTTTAGCAGTTCACTTTTTAAAAAAAACATAGAAAGTGGAAATTACTTCAAAAAGAGTCCCTTTCCTTAAGTCCTAGCCAGTTCATCACCTTGAAAACAGCCTAAAAAATAAAGAAATAAAATTTTTAAAAGAGAAAAGAAAATAGCCTGTATTAATTAGGATTAATAGCCTGTATTAATTAATCAGGAGTCCTTTCATTAAAGTGTTAGTGGATATCCCCATACTGTCCGTGGCAAAATTACCCCCTCCACCCCCCCCAGCCCCATACATGCACTTAGAACCTAAGATCCCTCTAATAACATTAAGTTGATAAGGAAACTTATCAAATTGACCAGAACTCCCCTGATCCAAAATGCACCTTCAACATTAAGGATGGTTTTGTCACTGCCAATTCACACTGGTTCATACTTATGTAATTGTCCTGTGAAAAGAAGAGCTGAGACAAAACTACGGAAAGCTGAAAAGAGGGAGCAGAAAGGACCTATACACAGAGATTCTGATGGGAAAACTTGCAGAGAGAGAGGCGTGAGGCCCTCCAGAGAATTATGTGATCTGAGATGAGTGATAATGTGGCCCTAGAAATGACAGTTGGAGAGACGTAAGGCATTCTGGGACTCAACTGAGAGCAACAGGAATGCAAATTGTCAGCAGTAGCATGGCAATGACAGAGAAATATATGAGTTCTTGGACAAAATGGCAGCTGAAGAAAAGGAGATATGCAACAGAGCTATATCTGTTTCTCTGAAAACTGGAGGCTAAAGAATTTCAACAAGGCTTCATGGATTTTGAAGACTAGAATTGATAGAAGAGGAAAGTGACAAATGCTGGAGGAGATGTTGAAACATTGGGACATTAATTCACTGCTGGAAGAACTGTGAGCTGATCCAAATTTTTTGGAAAGCAAGCTAGAATTATGCCCCCAAAGTTATAAACTGTATATCTTTTGACACAGTAATATCACCATTAGGTCTATTTCCCAAGCTAATTAGGAAAAAAAGGAAAAGAGCATATATTCTAAAATGTTGATAGCTCTCTTTGTGGTAGCAAAGAACTGGAATCTAAAAGCATTCCTATCAATTAGGGAATGGCTAAACAAGTTACAGCACATAGTTGTGATGGTTTGCTATAAGAAATGGTGATGTGATAGATTTTAGAAAAAAATGGAAAGACTTGCATGAAATAATGAAGAATGAAAAAAACAGAACCAAGAGAACATTGTCTGCAGTAACAGCACTATTATTCTAAGAATAACTTCTAATGACTAAGTCATTTTGAGTGTTAAAAATAAACTATAATACTCAAATTCTCAAATTATACTCAAATCAACTATAAGGGATCTATAAAGGAAGATACAATCCACCTCCAGGGAAAGAACTAATAAATACACACACACACACACACATACACACACACATATATGTATGTATATATATATATACACACACACACGTGTGTGTATGTGTGTGTGTGTGTGTGTGTGTGTATTGTGTCTAATGATAGCCTTCTCTAGAGTGGGTTGGGGAGGGAGAAAATAAAATAAAAAGTGAATTGCAAAGAATAAAAGAAAACTTAGAAGGAAGCACAGAAAAGCAGGGTAGTTTTGAAAATAATATATAGAGTTTATTACCTAGTTTTTTCTTATTAAAGTAAATGATGTGAAATGGAAATCCATGATTTTATATTGAATCCCCTTTTTATATTGTGCTGTGCACATGGAAATGTTTTGTTTTTGGCTTTTTGTATTTAAGTTCTCAAAGAATAATTAAAGAAATTGGTATATTAGCAGTGGTAGTGAATTCTCTACTATACCACTCAGGATACCCTTAGGGAGTTATGAGAAGACAACTTTGTACTCAGAAAGAGTCAAAGCGCCCTTTCTTAAAAACAAAACAGAAAACAACCCTAAGGGATGGGAAGATCATGGTTTATAAAAATCTTTTTGTTGTCATGGTGAAATAGGTTCTGTGTTATTCCACGTCAATATTGTCCAAATTCTTCATGCTCCACCTCCTCCTAATATTTGCTCTCTATCACTTTGGACTTGAAAGCCTGAGAAGCTGGTTTTTCTGAACCTTTAGTCAAAACTATATCATTTATGACTCTATTGCTAAGGATAAGCCCTCAGGAGAATTCAAATGACCAATTCCTTCCCTAAAATCTTTTGACTCTGGTTTCCCCATTATCAGACCTCTCTCAATCCCCAGTTCCCACCCCCTGTCCCATAATTTACACCCACATAATTACTCCAGCATGAAGTGTGGGCTTGTGGAACAGCTGAAGGCTTTAAAACCACAAATGCAGATCTCTAGGCAATCTTTCCCTCCTACTTCCTCCTCCTTCAGCAGGGGGTGTCAGAGATGCTGCTCCTGCTGCTGCTACTACTACTACTTAATTTTCTCTCTGACTCATATTATGGAGCAGCTTGTAGATACTTATCTGTGTCCATCAATGTCAGTTCAGCATGCTCAGGGACAAGCACCATACCACATTTGTTTTTTCTTTCCCTATCTTGTCAGGCAAATGGCTTTTTTCCTGAAGTAGGGGAGGCTTCCAGGGAAAGGGTAACCCCAACCATTTCCTTGTACCGCTATCAGAAATCATCATCAGAGTACTGAGAAAGCAGCCTTACAGGTGTGTGCCAGTAAATGTTTAACAACTAGCTGGGGTGGGAGGAGAGGAGAGAGAGGGAAAGGGAGTGAGAAAGGGAAAAAGGGAGGGGGAAGAGGAGAGGGAGGGAGAGGGGGAGAGGAAAAGGAAAGGGAAAGAGAAGGGGGGGGGTAGAGAGAGGGGGGAAAAGAAGAGGAAGGGGGAGGAGAAGAGGGAGAGAAAAGGAGAGGGAGAGAGAGGGAAGGAAGAATGAATGAAAACAAACTTGTAAGTTTAGTTGGTATTAACATTTCTCCATCTCTTTCTTGGTCTATCCAAACAACGAAATAATAAATTATACCTTGAATATTTTTTGAGGTGTAAGTGTTCATATTAAAAATTTAATCTTTGGCTTGTTGAGGCTGGTTCTGGCATTCTAGATCTAGCTCTGATTCCTGGGTCTAACCCAGATCCCCCCAGAGAGACTGATCTCCATCAAAATAAAAGGCTAAATAAACAACAAATAGTGGTTAGCACCTATTCTTCTTTCTTGTACTTACATAGGGTGAAGATTCGTAACCTCTTGGCAGTTTAGGGATGTCTATGGAGCACCTTAGAATAACATTTATATTTGCATAAAATAAAACACATGAGATTACAAATAAATATTCCCTCACCCCTTCAATTCATGGACCCTCTAAATCCTATTCATTCCCTTCTCTAATAGCTGGGAGTGGAAGGAATAACCAATAACCAATTATCTTCCTGCCTATAAAACTTCGAATCCTGGAGTTTGGGAGAGATTGCCGCTATTTTCTTAATTTGTCTTTACATTTTTTAATCTTCAGGAAAATTAGGCTGGATTATGTAAATTACTGTAGGTTGCTACTTGAAATATCTTCTAAATTGTGGAGGAGAAGGAAGTGCTTCAGAGAGTGACTCCTGATACCTATAATCAGGGTCTAAAGTGGGAGAAAGAATCCAGCCTAAAGATAAAGATTTTGGTTTCCTCCATACTCAAATTATTCAAATGAACCTGTGGTCTCATTGATTTGGGAATTTTCTTCAGTGACATACCCTACAATTTACCCATGTCAATACATTCTACATAATTGTTCTCCATCATTTTCTTAAGATTCTTTGCAAAGGATCTATATAATATACTAAAAGCTTTTCTCAGTTCTCTTGTCCTTAGTAAGTTATCACTGGAACATTTCAGTTATCCGTTATTTAGGCCACCAGGTGGCTCAGTGAGAGCTGAGGTAGAGTCAGGAAGATCTGATAAAAATCCCATAGCAGATGCTCACTAGCTATGTGATACTTGGCAAGTCACTGACTATCTGCCTCAGTTTCCTTACTTGTAAAAAAGGATAAGAACAGTATCTACCTCCCAAGATTGTTGTGAGTCTCAAATGAGATAATATTTATAAAATGCTTATCATGGGTCTTTGCTATTTAATGTTATTATTATTATCATTATGCCTTTTCTATTATATAATTTCTTGATTTCCTTATTTACTTCTGTTCCTCTTTATAGCTTCTTCTCATGGGTCATATGTGACAGCCTACTTACACCCACCATACTCTTTTCTATTACTTCATTGTGACATTCATTTTTAATTTTTTGGAGGCAGGGGATGTTCCATATTTTACTGCTGTGCAGAAACAGAAGTAGTAAAATGTTGGTGTTGACAAGATGGGTCTCCACTTTCAAAGGAAACTTAAGGTCGATAAAAAAGCGTTGCAATTTCTCTAAAGCAATTCAAGCCCACTCTCCACCTCCTCTTCCTTTTCAACCTTGGGCCCAGCCTCTTGTCCATCTGTTCTAGCTATATATGTTTAACTTTTTAAATTACCCACTTTATTTTGGGAAAAAATAGCATCTTTTCCCTGCATTCACTTAAGAGAGGAGTTTTCCTATACTCCATTTTACTAGTTTTCTTAGACCTGTTTGTTTTTTCACCTTATGACAAAGTCAGATTGTCAAATCAATTAAACAAGCATTTCTTTGCAATCTACTATGTGTCAGATACTGTATCAAGTTTTGGGGATACAAAATAAGGCAAACATAACAAAATAAAACAAAAAACCATCCCCTGCTATCAACAAACTCATAATTTAGTGGAAGAGACATGTAAACAATCTCAATCTTAACTTATTTCTTGATATTTTATCGTACTTTGCAAATAAGCAAAATTTAAGATTTAAAAGTAGGTTATGATGGCTTTTAAAAGCTAAATAGAGAATTTTATATTTGATCTGGAGGTAATATGTTTATTAAATTATAGGAAGATACATGTCTTTATACCAAGACATAACATATGTCATATAAAACATATGTTCAACCAACAAATATTTGAGTGTTTCCTATTGTTATTTTCTCCTATTGTTATAGGGAAAACCAAAACAGTAATAGTATAGTTACCAGAAAGATAATATACTGGTAGCCTTTTCTATTATAGTAACTATTGTAGTAGAATACAATGTTACTATTATATTACTAATAGTAATAGTATATTATATTACAGACTAAGTACTAATAGTTTGTATACTAAATATTAACAGTAATCAATACAGCTTTATCATTATAACAAGCACATTACAGATCTATCAGTTAGAAAACCATAATCATAATTCACATATACAATAATTGAGGTTCATCGATTTTCCCACAAAGACTTTGTGAGATAAGTACTATGAATCTCATCGCCCTATAAGGGGAATAAACTGAGCTTCAATGGGGTAAAGTGGCTTATCCATAAATACTTACCAAGGAAAAGATTCTGGACTCAAATATAGGTTTTCTGACTCCAGCCCAGAATTTTTTCTTCTCTTTCATACTGCTTTTTCATTAATCATGATATATCCATTAACAGAATAGACACACAAGGTAAATAGATCCATGATCTATAGATTAGCTCCCTTCTGGGTATAGCATGTGAGACAGTTTTCTATAACTTGGTTTGGTCACTATCTATATCTTAGCCCTATATCATTATTCTCCACTATTCTCTTATTCTCTTAGATTCTGTTATTTATTCCTTTGGCCTAAAAGGCTTCTGCAAAGGAGGCTTGGAAATTCTCACAATTCTAGTCCAATGAGATTTTACAAACATGGCAATTTACTGCTAATTCATTTTCCACACTCTAGAGACTGTCATATAGACCCTAGCCCTAAAATGCTTTATTTCTGTTTGAAGTAATCCCATCATACTTTCTGTTTGCTACTCTGATGCTCTATTGATATGTCCTATCAATAGTCCCCATGTCCTATAAATATGATAGGGGCTCTCATTACAGAGTTGTACTTGATTATCTATCCCTTTACAGTCTGGCATCCTAGCTCTCTCCCCTCTTCCCCACTTTCCCCACACACACTCAATTTGAGTCAACACATAAAATCAGAAAATCTCAGTTGATCAGGACTTCAAAAGTTAGAGCTCTACTTGGAGCATGGATATTCTTTACATAAACTATCAGTGATTCTGATTTTTAGCTTCACTTGAATACCACCAATTTAGGATAAAAAACCCACAAGTGATGCCTGTATTGAACTCTGGACCCAAGTCAGAAAAATTCAAATTAAAATCCTATCTCAGACATTCACTAGTTGTATAACTCTGGGCAAGTCAATTTCTATTTGCTTCAGTTTCCTTATTTGTAAAATGGGGATAATAAGAGCATCTATCTCCTAGGATTGTTAGAAGGACAAAACAGTGAAAATTTTATAACATTTTGTTAGATCAGTGGATTGGTCCAGAAGGTTCTTTTGTTTGACTACCTCAGACTCTTCATCCATCTCCATTAGACTTTTTCTTGTGTAGTCATATGAAAACTTATCAAAATGTCATTCTTTACATGATTTTAAGGTAAGATTACAAAACTCATTTTTGAGTCATTGATCAGTGACTGATGAAAGTTTTTGAAAAGTTTGAAAAATGACTAAGCAATAAGTAGCACAAGAAATTTTTATATTGAATTTTAATAAGAAACACAATTATTTAAAAAAAAAAAAGAAATAGGGGTAGCAAGGTGGCGCAGTGGATAGAACACTGATCTAGAGTTAGGAGGACCTGAATTCAAATCTGACCTTAGACACTTAATACTTCCTAGCTGTGTGACCCTGGGCAAGTCATTTAACCCCAATTGCTTCAGCAAATAATAATAACAATAATAAAAAATTAACTTTTCAATGTCATTTTTTGTAAATTTGTAGCACTTATATTTATGAAGTTATTAAAGCTTAAAACTACACTAAGATGTTTCAGACATCCACATTGCCAAGAAAATCTAAAGTACTGGAAAATGATTAAGAGGGGATAAAATACTATTAGGGAAAGGCTTTCAGATATTTTGAAATGGCAGAGTAAGGGATGTGACTGGTAAATCATCCTATTTGTGATAATGGAGGATTTAACCCTTTTAGCTCTAAAAGTCCTGCCCTGGGCCATTTCTCCCAAACCTGATTGGCAAGTAGCTCAAATAATCCAATATTTAACCTCAGATTTCTCAATAGATCTAACTTTCAAGTCTTCCTATATTTTTGGCTGGTATGATAAAGTAAAGTGAATAAAATCTCAACCTTGAAGTCAGTCTTTGAAAAAGTCTGGCCTTTGGTTTATGCTTTTGTTTGAATTTGGATCCTATCCCCTTTTTTTGTCCTATGAAGGGCCTATGATT